>NC_073407.1:6135756-6258256 GCF_028641065.1 Leucoraja erinaceus | reverse complement strand
GATAGCTGGTCGGCGCGGACCCGGGGGGCCGAAGAGCCTGTTTCCGCCCTGGCTCTCTAAACTAAAAAAAAAACAAGGGAAGTCTGAATTCCTTCGCTGAATGAACAAGAGGGGCTTCCCCGTGAAATTGACGACTTTACAGCCACCAGCTTTTCCTCCCTGGATTGCTCTAAATCCCAGCCGCTGTGATGGGAGTTGTCGGAATGCCCCTGACATCCGATGGTGAATCAGTAGTCACTGGTGTTTTATTGTCACTTGTGCAAACACATACTTTTCATACATACAGATCAGTGAAGTTTTGCCGTGCCTAAGCACAGTCCCCGATTGTCAAAGTCCTTCTGCAGTTGTACAGAGAGACCACACCTGGAGTATTATGTGCAGTTTTGGTCCCTAATTTGAGGAAGGACATTATTGCCATAGAGGAAGTGCAGAGACGGTTCACCAGACTGATTCCTGGGATGTCAGGACTGTCTTATGAAGAAAGACTGGATAGACTTGGTTTATACTCTCTAGAATTTAGGAGATTGAGAGGGGATCTTATAGAAACTTACAAATTTTTAAGGGGTTGGACAGGCTAGATGCAGGAAGATTGTTCCCGATGTTAGGGAAGTCCAGGACAAGGGGTCACAGCTTAAGGATAAGGGGGAAATCCTTTAAAACCGAGATGAGAAGAACTTTTTTCACACAGAGAGTGGTGAATCTCTGGAACTCTCTGCCACAGAGGGTAGTTGAGGCCAGTTCATTGGCTATATTTAAGAGGGAGTTAGATGTGGCCCTTGTGGCTAAGGGGATCAGGGGGTGTGGAGAGAAGGCAGGTACGGGATACTGAGTTGGATGATCAGCCATGATCATATTGAATGGCGGTGCAGGCTCGAAGGGCCGAATGGCCTACTCCTGCACCTAATTTCTATGTTTCTATGTTTCTATGAAGGACATTCTTGCTATTGAGGGAGTACAGCGTAGGCTTACAAGGTTAATTCCCGGGATGGAGGGACTGTCATATGCTGAGAGAATGGAGCAGCTGGGCTTGTACACTCTGGAGTTTAGAAGGGTGAGAGGAGATCTTGTTGAAACATATAAGATTGTTAAGGGTTTGGACACGCTAGAGGCAGGAAACATGTTCCCGATATTAGGGGAGTCCAGAACCAGGGGCCACAGTTTAAGAATAAGGAATAAGCCATTTAGAACGGAGACGAGGAAACATTTTTTCTCACAGAGAGTTGTGAGTTTGTGGAATTCTCTGCCTCAGAGGGCGGTGGAGGCAGTTTCTCTGGATGTTTTCAAGAGAGAGCTGGATAGGGCTCTTAAAAATAGCGGAGTCAGGGGATATGGGGAAAAGGCAGGAACGGGGTACTGATTGGGGATGATCAGCCATGATTACATTGAATGGTGGTGCTGGCTCGAAGGGCCGAATGGCCTACTCCTGCACCTATTGTCTATTGTCTATTGTCAAAGTGTAGTGAAATAGTCCACTGAGCCTGCATGCAAGAGGTGTTGACCAATTGGAAAGAGTCCGCACTCTTGATGTTATGAGCGGTGCCCGTTCCAGGGGAGCCCCAGGGCCTCTAGCCATCTCCCTCCATGGACACCCACGCTCCGCTCCTCGCCCGCCCACCATTGTGTCCCGGGGGCACCTCTCGCAGCTGACCTTGAGGGCGCGGCAGTGGAACCGCTACAGCATTGCAGCCCTCATCCCCAATGAGATCCATTCTTTTAAATGACTCCTCCCATCTCCTAACCCGACTTCCTTCCTCCCTCCCTCCCACACTGATGCAGAGTGGAACCATCTTTTAATGATGCTCCCACAGTCCAAAGGAGGCCACAAGCATTGTTACAGGAGATAAGCAACGTTTCAAAACACAGGGCGGCACAGTGGCGCAGCGGGTAGAGCTGCTGCCTTACAGCGGCAGAGACCCGGGTTCGATCCTGACCTCGGGTGGTGTCTGTGTGGAGTTTGCACGTTCTCCCTGTGACCACGTGAGTTTCCTCCAGGTGCTCCAGTTTCCTCGCATGTCCCAAAGACGTGCGGGTTTGCAGATTAATTGTCCCTCTCTAAATTGCCCCATATTGTAGGGCGTGGATTGGAAATTGGGATAACATAGAACTAGTGCAAATGGGTGGCATGGGCAAAAGTGCCTGTTTCCACGCTGTATCTCTAAAACAAAAAACGTCTTTAAGCAGACCACGTGCGATAAAGACAGCAAATACTTAGATGTTCAGCGGGTCAGGCAGCATCTGCAGAAATGTAAGACGATTTGACATTTTTACGAGGTTGGTGTCAAGACTAGAGGATATGAGCTGTAGGGAGAGATTGAGCATGCTGGGACTCTATTCCTTGGAGCGCAGGAGGGCGAGGGCTGATCGTAGAGGTGTATAAAATCATAAGAGGAATAGATCGGGCAGATGCACAGAGTCTCTTGCCCAGAGTAGGTGAATCGAGGACCAGAAGACATAGGTTTAAAGGGAAGGGGAAAAGATTCAATAGGAATCTGAGAGGTAACTTTTTCACACAAAGGGTGGTGGGTGTATGGAACAAGCTGCTGGAGGAGGTAGTTGAGGCAGGGACTATTGCAACATTTAAGAAACAGTTAGACAGATACACGGATAGGACAGGATTGGAGGGATATGGGCCAAATGTGGGCAGGTGGGATTGGTGTAGTTGTGACGTTGGCAAGTTGGGCCGAAGGGCCTGTTTCCACACGGTAGCACTCTACGACTCTATTTTTTGGTCGAAGAAGCATTGTCAGTACAATCACTTCAAAAACATCTCAATAATCGTTTTGGTGAACTTTTGTAACTTTGTTAGAAGTTGTGGCAACAACTTGTGTGCTGCCTAGACAAGGCCTGTAGTATGTACGTTACCAGGTTGGCTGCAAAACAATGCAGTTCACTGTACCTCGGTCCTACAGACAATAACGTTTTGTTGAATCATCTTGGCTATAGAAAGCAATAGCTGATGGCAATAGTTATTAGTGATGACAGCCCTGTGGTTACCAACATAGTACCTGCTTATTCACAGTGAAATGAACCTTCTGTACATTCCTCTGCCATTACATTTTGCCTGTACCTTTATTGCAAGCGACAGGTGTCGTTCATACTTTCTTTCTGCAAGGAGAGTAATCGTAAGAAACAGCCTGAGGATTAAAACGAGCAACTGAC
Source organism: Leucoraja erinaceus (assembly GCF_028641065.1). Lineage (NCBI taxonomy): Eukaryota > Metazoa > Chordata > Chondrichthyes > Rajiformes > Rajidae > Leucoraja > Leucoraja erinaceus. Next base: position 6,255,097 of record NC_073407.1, on the reverse strand, counting down.
GTTTTTTACAGATACAGAGATACAGCGCGGAAACAGACCCTTTAGCCCACCCGGTCCGCGCCCACCAGCGATGATCACTCCCTACACCAACGCTATCTTACACACTAGGAACAATTCCACTGAAGCCAATGAACCTACAAACCAAAGATACACACAAAAAGCTGGAGTAACTCAGCGGGTCAGGCAGCATCTGTATGTCTTTGGAGTGCAGGAGGACACCGGAGCGCCTGGAGTCAACCCATGTGGTCACGGTGAGAATGTACAGACAGCACCCTTAGTCATGATCGAACCTGGGTCTCTGGCGCTGTAAGGCAGCGACTATACCGCTGCACCACCGTGTTGTCCTTGAAAGGCCCTTAAACTGAAGTTTGAACCTATCTCAATAAAAACATATGATTTATTTAGTTTAGAGATACAATACAGCGCAGAAACTGAGTCCACGCCGACCAGCGATCCCCGCACAGTAAAGCTATCCTACACACACTGGGGACAATTTACAATTATACCAAGTCAATTAACCTACAAACCTGTGCATTATTGGAATGTGGGAGGGAACTGGTGAAAACCCACGCAAGTCACGGGGAGAACGTGCAAACTCCGCACAGACAGCACCCGTAGTCAGGATCGAACCCGGGTCTCTGGCGCTGCGCCACCGTGCCGCAGGTATGTGTACAGGAAAAGATCAGAGGGAGACAGGCCAAACCCCTGCCAATGGGACGAGCATAGATGGAGCATCTGGGTCAGTATGGCCGAGTTGGGCCGAGCGGCCTGTTTCCGTGCTGTACGACTCTACGACATTGTTCCGAAGCAACCTTCTGTGCATGGATCACGTTTAATTTCACACCGCAAAACCCTTAGGCACTCGGGGCAATGAAAATATGGTCAACTCTTCCAGTGCTGAAAATTTGCCAAGAAGCAAAGATACAGGAAAGATGTAGCACAAACATATTCAGCTGGTGTTTATGAATAATGCCGACAGTTTTGTAATGTGTTGCTTTTAATGAACTGAATATATCTATTCAGACTGAAATAACAGCCTCTGTACAATAAAATTAAATTTGATGCTCAGTTTGGTTGGCACTCATTCCTCCGATATCGACACTTTGAAGGTGCAGAAAGGCTCTCCACACAATAGCCTTAATTGTAATTCAAGTACTTGTGATATTTTGGTAACAATTACTATTGATTTTACAATTTGTTTACAGGGATGTTGTTTTATTACTAATATATTTAATGTACAAATCAATAGGAACACTTGTTTGGCTCACTCCCTGGAAGGTAATAAAATCAAATATCTCAAGAGTAAAATGTTATCTGATCCATAAATGGCAACAGCAGATGTTTAATGTAATAGTTAAAGACTATGAAGCATTCTTGGCAGGGGACTATATTCTCGCTAATAATGACAAAACTTACAGAATATACAGGCAGGGAAAAATTTAAACTGCAATTTACAGCCGAAATTACAAAAGAGTTATTTATATGGAATGGCTGTGAGCTGTGAGCACTGCACTCCATATAAAACCTCTTCAACTTATTCAGCCCCAGGGCTTGGGTCATCTTATCCTGCAACCATAATTCTCAGCCAAACAACCTTTTTTATGTGTGTGTGTGTGTGTGTGTGTGTGTGTGTGTGTGTGTGTGTGTGTGTGTGTGTGTGTGTGTGTGTGTGTGTGTGTGTGTGTGTGTGTGTGTGTGTGTGTGTGTGTGTGTGTGTGTGTGTGTGTGTGTGTGTGTGTGTGTGTGTGTGTGTGCGTGTGTGTGTGTGTGTGCTGCTTGTTACATCTTGCTCTTTTTAAAAAACAAAAATTGCATTTCCTCCTGGATTAAAAAAAAAACCTCGTTGCCTGCACCATAGAAGGAATTGTAACGTTGCAAACTTTTGCCGGGTGGAAGTACCTTTCCACTTGCGGGGAGTGAAAGCGCGGAGCTTTTGTTTGATGCGGTTTTGTTCTCCCGTCTGTTGTTCAAAGATGAAAGTCAGAGGTCTCCCCTGGACCGTCAGAGAGATAGCATGACACGAGTAGAGCAAGCACGTCCGATGGGACGTATTTCATCGCTTCGTTTGGACGTGGCAAGATTTTAACCCTTTCACGACTTTACACTTTAGAGATACAGTGCGGGGACAGGCCCAGTGGCGCAGCGGTAGAGTCGCTGGCTTACAGTGCCAGAAACATAAAAACATAGAAAATAGGTGCAGGAGGAGGCCATTGGGCCCTTCGAGCCAGCACCGCCATTCATTGTGATCATGGCTGATCCAGAAACCCGGCTGACCCAGAGACCCTGAGCCAGAGACCCGGGTTCGATCCTGACCACGGGGTGCTGTCTGTACGGAGTTTGTACGTTCTCCCTGTGACCGCGTGGGTTTTCTCCTGATGCTCCGGTTTCCTCCCACACTCCAAAGACGAGCGTGTATTTTAGATTAATTGGCTTCTGTAAATTGCCCCCATAGTGTGTGGGATGAGAAAGTGAGATAATATAGAACTAGTATACGGGTGATTGATGGCATGGACTCGGTGGGCCGAAGGGCCTGTTTCTGTGCTGTATCTCTAAACTATAACAGAATGAGGTAAATTATAGAATTAAAAACAAAAAAATAAATATTCTAGATAAAAACATTTCAAAATAATTGTGAATTTGGGTTTGGCACTAATATTGTTTTTTTTTTAATTTATTGAAGTTCCTTTTTTGTTCGTTTAAGATGTTATTCATTGAGTACTGTGTTTACAGGCCTGCAGTGCTGCTGTAAGTAAGAATTTCATTGTTCCATTTCGGTACTTATGACAATTAAACACTCGTGACTCTTGACATGAAACTAGAGGAAAAATAATTTCAAAAAATAATTTCACTGCAGTGGACAGCCCTGGATTATTGATTCTCACCAACAAGGCCTCTATCCCTCCATCAGAAACCTAGGTATGACAGTGATGTTCCCGACGCTTTTTCTGCCTGACTGCCAGTGACCAGCGGAGTTCCGCAGGGCTCGGTGCTGGGGCCGCTGCTCTTCACGTTGTATTTTAATGATTTGGACGAGGGGATTGAAGGCTTTGTGGCCAAGTTTGCGGATGATACGAAAATAGGTGGGAGGCAGGTCGTGTGTAGAAAGCAGGGACTCTGCAGAAGGACTTGGGCTGGTTGGGAGAGTGGGCAGAGATGTAGCAGATGGAATGTAGTGTAGCAAAGTGTGGAGTCATACATTTTGGTGGTAGGATTAAAGATGTAGATTATTTTATAAATGGGGAGGGAATTCAGAATTTGGAGGTGTAAAGGGACGTGGGAGTGCTGGTGCAGGATTCCCAAAGAGTTAATCTGCAAGTCGAATCGGCCGTAAAGAAAGCAAACTCAATGCTAGCATTTATTTCAAGAGGGCTTGTATACAAAAAACAGGGATGTAATGCTGAGGCTCTATAAGGCACTGGTCAGGCTACATTTGGAATATTGTGAGCAATTCTGGGCACCATATCTGAGGAAAGATGTGCTAGCTCTGGAGAGGGTCCAGAGGAGGTTTACAAGAATGATCCCAGGAATTAGTAGGTTAACATATGATGAGTGTTTGTCGGCACCGGGCCTGTACTCGCTGGGGTTTAGAAAAATGAGGGGGGACCTCATCAAAACGTGCAGATTAGTGAAAGCCTTGGATAGAGAGGATCTGGAGAGGATGTTTCCACTAGAGGGAGAGTCTAAGACTAGAGGCCATAGCCTCAGAATTAGAGGATGTTCTTTTAGGAAGGAGATGAGGAAGAATTTATTTAGTCAGAGGGTGGTAAATCTGTAGAATTCTTTGCCACTGATGGCTGTGGAGGCCATGTCAGTGGATATATCTGAGGCAGAGATAGATAGATTCTTGATAAGTACGGGTGTTTGAGGTTATGGGGAGAAGGCAGGAGAATGGAGTTAGGAGGGAGAGATAGATCAGTCATGATTGAATGGCGGAGTAGACGATGGGCCGAATGGCCTAATTCTGCTCCTATCACTTAAGTTGTCCCCAAGCTCCACTTTTCTCCCCTCAGACACTCCCCGATCTGTTGGGCATGGTAAGTATTTCCCTTTTTCCCGACCCGAAACATCACCAGTCCACGTTCTCCAGAGATGCTGCCTGACCCGTCGAATGACTCCAGCATTTTGCGTTCTCCACAAGATTCCAGTAACTGCAGTTCACTGCGACCACGTCTCCCATTTTACATTTTTTGCTTCCTGTGTATTTCCAGTTTTTATTTCCTGCCTCACTGGGTTTTTTCCCCTGAGCAGGAGAGTGCATCAGGCTGCCTAGTATACCGCTGTTGTTCTTTAATACAGCAGGGATTAGTGACTCTCGATCTCTGCGGTCATGGCATGAACTGACCACAAAGAAGAACACATTTTACCCAGGGGGGAGGGGGGTGGGGGGGTGAATCCGTACAGAAACATCACAGTTGCCACAAAATTAATTGCCTTTGCTTCTGCTGTAGAATAGACCTCAAGATCACGGAAGATCAAAACCACACAAGGTCTCAAGGACCGCTTAACCAAATGTTTGATTAGCACAGTTTGCTTTCATTTACAAGTCTGATGTTACCTCTCGAGTAGACTTGGGCACATTTGAAGTCAATTTTGAGATCATGGCGCTCTTCAGAACTGTACAGCGTGATAAACATTAAGACCACATTGTTTCAGACTTTACATTGTACTTTAGAGATATGGTGCGGGAGCAGGCCCTTCGGCCCATCGACTCCATGCCGACCAGCCATCATCACCGTATACACTAGCACTATCCTGCATACTAGGGACATTGTATAGTTTTTACCAAAGCCAATTAAACTATAAACCTGTACATCATAGGGGAAGAGACCAGAGCACCCGGAGAAAACCAACACGGTCACAGGGAGAACGTGCAAACTCCACGCAGTCAGGATCGAACCCGAGTCCCTGGTGCTGTAAGGCAGCAACTGGACTGCTGCGCCACCGTGCCTACCTATGCAACATGTAATCGGAAAGATGAAATAGTCAGAATCATATTCCAATTAAGCAGTTTACTTTTCTCACGGCTAAGTTAAGGCAAAGCTTGGCGTCTCGTTACCCTCCCATAAAGCACGGTGGGAGCTCCATGGAGAATCCAAGGCTCCATATGGGTCAGTGACGAGCAGTCAGGCCCTTGTCTGTGTCCCAGCCACATAATATATTGGTTACTTCTCCTGCCTCCATCTCTGCCTCTCAACCACTTGGAACATGGAATAAGAACCTTCCACCACAGGAGCAGGCAATGTCTGTGCTGGATGTAACGGCAAGGCAAACTAGACACCCCTGCCTGCATATGATCTGTATCCCAACATTCCCTGCATATCCCGGATACTGAAGAAGCAAGTTCAAGTTCGTTCAAATTTATTTGTCACATGCACCATAACTTGCAATGACCGCCGGGCTCCGCAGGGTGTTGAATGCATCCTTGATAAGGAGTGTAAGATCATTGTACAGTAGTTTATTAAGGATATTTGTTTGTGTTGTATTATGGTGGTGGGATCTGGTTTGTTTTATTGTAGTGTAATATATATATTTTTTAAATAATTGAATAATTTTTTTTGAATATTAAAAGAATAAAAATAAATAAGGTGCAGTGAAATGTAATTTACCATGCAGCGTTACAATTAAAAAAGGACACAATACGCAACATAATTCAACACAGACATCCACCACAGCATTCTTCACTGTGGTAGAAGGCAATACAGTTCACACAGTCCTCCTCCTCCCTTGTTCACCCGTGGTCGGGGCCCTGACCCCCCGTAATGTCGCCGCTACTAACGGCCCGATGTTCAAGCCCTCTGGTCGGGATGGTCGGAATGCTGACGTCGGTATAGGTCGAGCCTGCAGCTCCCAAATTGGCCACCTCCGTAACGGAGACCGAGGCTCCAAGATGTTGTAGGCCGCAGGCCAGCGGTCGGAGAGCTTCTCCGGCGACCCCCAGCAAAGGGGTCCTCGATGTTACAGTCCGTGCTGTGCCTTCACTGAAGATCTGGGCCCGACTCCGGGAAAGGCAGCACCAAACCAGGTGTAAGGCAGCGAGGGTGGGGGGGGGGGGGGGGGGGAAGCGACAAGGGAGAAAGTCGCCTCTCCGTCGAGGTAGATGCCTGAAAAAGGTTCCCTCTACTCCCTCCCTCACCCCCCACCCTCCACACAAGACATACAGTGAAACACTAAAACCTACTTTTGGACATACTAAAAAGAACAAAAAAAGTCGAAACAACAAACCCGCTGCAGGCGAGGCGGGCGACTCGCAGCGCCATCGGAAGCGGAAAACAGTGAATGAAACAGACTTCTCTCGTGGTGCAGCCGCTTAGGACCTTGGTTCGGCTGCCTCATAATCCCAGAGACCCATGTTCAATCCTAACCTTGGATTCTGTCCGTGTGGAGTTTGCACGTTCTCCCTGTTACTGTGCGGGTTTCCTCCGGGTGCTCCGGTTTCCACCCACGTCCGAAAGACGTGCGGATTTGTAGGTTAATTGGGGGCCCTCTGTACATTGCCCCTAGTGTGTCGGGAGTGGATGAGAACATGGGATAACATAGAACTAGTGTGAATGGGTGATCGATGGCCAGCATGGACTCGGTGGGCCAAAGGGCCTGTTCCCATGCTGTACCTCGGAACTAAACTCAACTGTCCAAACATCTAATGACAATCCCCGCCCCCGATCAGTCTGAAGAAGGGTTTCGGCCCGAAACGTTGCCTATTTCCTTCGCTCCATAGATGCTGCAGCACCCGCTGAGTTTCTCCAGCTTTTTTGTGTACCATCTAATGACAATTGTCGAATTGTGAATTGTGAAGCCAGAGGAGGGAATATAGGTGGAACAGGACAGGGGGAGAGGAAAGGGGATGAAATGGGTGCAAATCCAGGTGGGACAACGGAATGGTGGGAGAGGAGGGGGTAATTAGTAAGTTAGTTACCCTGAAATTGGGGATTTCAATGTTCATGCCATTAGATTTTAATTTACCAGTGAGACCATAAGACATCGGAGCTGAATTATGCCAATTGGCTCACGGCGCCTCTTGCACGCGGGCTCAGTGGGCTATTTCTGTACACTTGCTAATGGGTGATGTGCTTGGCCATGGCTATAGTCTTACTGGACTGTTTGTACGAAAATGATTTCACTGCCCATTGCACAAGTGACAATAAAAGCACCATTGAACCAATGAACCAATGTATATTTTATGTTCATAAATATACATAAATTATATATGTATACATATTTTATATGCAGACACGTCTTTATGTTTTTATGGATCGACGTAATATAAAATTAATTTGTATGTATATGTTATTTATAATAAATGTGTGTGTTCTCAGTGGGGCCACCTAACCTGTGAACGAGACGCTATCTTCCTCCATAGTCCTTGAGAGTGACTATCACTGCAGTAAGTGGTAAAATGCCTCGGAGATTCGGGCTTGACTTTATATTCACTGCAGTAAAAAAATTATTTTCACTCCTTTTGAATCCAATAGTCACCTTAAAAACGGTAGTGAGCTTTTACTCTTGAAGGACCGCAGTCAAATATGAAATGGCTTTTTAAAGTTTAGTTTCGAGATACAGCGAGGAAACAGGCCCCGCGGCCCACTGAGTCCACGCCGACCAGCGATCACCCCGTACACCGGCTCCATCCTACACGCTTGGGACAATTTAACGAAGCCAATTAACCTACATAACTGCATGCCTTTGGAAGGTGGGAGGAAATCGGAGCAGCTGGAGAAAACCCACGTGGTCCCAGGGAGAACGTACAAAGTCCTGTTTATCCAGGTTGTTTATCCTTGTTGTGGTTTAACACTAGTGTTTTTCCAGCATATTTAATGACTGACAATTTGAAACATAACCTCAAACCTTTTACACCTATTAGATAGAGTAACTCAATGAGTCAGGAGTAACTCTCAATTGAGTGCTGGAGTAATTCAATGGGTCAGGCAGCATCTTTTGAGAAAAAAGCTGGGACCCTTCTTCAGACTGGGGAAGAAGAAGAAAGGTCCTGACCTGAAACGTCACCTATCCTTTTTCTCCAGTGATGCTGCCTGACCCGCTGAGTTACTCCAGCACTTTGGATATATCCTTGGTATATTCCAGCAGTTCCTTTCTGCACACTGTACAAAAATCATTGATGGCAGCAGGAATTTAGTTTAGCTTAGTTTGGAGATACAGGGCGGAAACAGGCCCTTCGGCCCACCGAGTCCGCGCCGACCAGCGATCCCCGCACACTTACACTATCCTACACACAATGGGGACAATTTACACATTGGCCAAGCCAATCAACTTACAAACCTGCACGTCGTTGGGGCGTGGGAGCACCTGGAGAAAACCCACGCAGGTCACAGGGAGAACGTACAAAGTCTGTAAGGGGCAACACCCGTAGTCTGGTTCGAAGCTGGGTCTCTGGCGATGCAAGGCAGCAACCTTACTAACGCGCAATGCTGCCACAAACCGTGGGGGACTTATTCACTCAACTCTTGTGTCTTTTCTTTTCATGACAGTCACAAGAATCCATGGGGATCTCAACACAAAGGGAGCTTAAAATATTTCTCCATAAAAGAACATCATTCACTGTGCACTTTTCTATGAGTTTATGGTGCAGGTATTGTTGGCTTAAGAACGTAACTCGCAAAATGGGTGACATAATACAGTATAATCTGATATCGAAAGGAAATATAGCTTTGGAACTGAATTCATGGGTAAACCAACCTTGTGGAACTAAAAACATTATTTACTTTAAAAAAACCATTTTGAAGCAATGTTGGCAGATAAAGTCCTTTTGTTGCCAACCTCTCAATGTACTTGTTTTTATAATGATTTGCATCAGTGTTCTTTAATTGAATTGAAATATAGCCAATTTCGGAGATGAAACATTCAGATAAAACCTCGAGTGAAGCTATCGGTTAAATATGATCAAATGTGTCTCAGTCTGTGGCAGATATTTGGTTCAACAGAAAATGTGACCTTTTTGGAGACCCAGGAAACTGCAGATGCTAGAATCTTGAGCAAAACATAAAACATGGAATATAAGTGCAGGAGTAGGCCTTTCGGCCCTTTGAGCCAGCACCGCCTTTCAATATGATCAAGGATGATCATCCAATATCAGTACCCCGTTCCTGCTTTCTCCCCATGTCCCTTGATTCCGTTAGCCCTCAGAGCTATATCTAACACTCTTGAAAACATCCAGTCAATTGGCCTCCACTGCCTTCTGTGGTAGAGAATTTCACAGATTCACAACTCCCTGGGTAGAAAAGTTTTTCCTCATCCCAGTCCTCAATGGCCTACCCCTATTTCTTAAAACAACAAAGTAATTCTGCGGGCCAGGCAGCGTCTGTGGAGGGAATGGACTGGCAATGTTTCGAGTTAGGACCCTTCTTCAGACTGAGAGGAGTTGGGGGAGACAGCTGGAGTAGAGAGGTGGGGGAAGAACGAAGCCTGTATAAGTGGATACAGGTAGATAGATAGATAGATAGATAGATAGATAGATAGATAGATAGATAGATAGATAGATAGATAGATAGATAGATAGATAGATAGATAGATAGATAGATAGCCTTTTATTGTCATTTAGACCGAAGTCTGAACGACATTGCAGCAGTCATACATATAATACAATACAATAAAACAACAATAAACACATATTAACATTAGAGGTGAAAATGCACAAAAGCGTGTCAGATAAGGAGAGGAGAGGAGCGAAATGTAAAACCAGAGATGATGTTTAATTGAATGTTTCTGAATACTCCCTTGTAAAACTAGAGTGCTGAAAAATATTTGGATCTAATAAGGATCTTTATCAATAAGCATTCAATTGGGGATTGTGCATCAGAGGAGGGGTGGTACAGTGGCACGGTGGCGCAGCAGTAGAGTTGCTGCCTCACAGCGCCAGAGACCCGGGTTCAATCCTGACTACGGGTGCTATCTGTTTGGAGTTTGTTCGTTCTCCCTGTGACCGTGTGGGTTTTCTCCAGGTACTCCGGATTCCTCCCACACTCTATGGAGTCGAAACGTTGCCTATTTCCTTCGCTCCATAGATGCTGCCTCACCCGTTGAGTTTCTCCAGCACTTTTATCTACCTGCTGATAGACTCATTTTGTGTCTATCTTCGCCAATATTGTGACCCTGTTTTCCACTCTGGGTTGTCTTTGAACGCCTACCCCTTTGGTGGTAAATGATCAATCGATCGGCTGACGAACGAGATGGTTTAAACAGCAGGGCTTCATGGACTGCCACAGAAACCCGGAGCATTTTTCTTTTATAAATCAAAATTAATATTAAAAATATTAAAAAATGAAACTCTACCATGGCGGCACGGTGGTGCAGCGGTAGCGTTGTTGCCTTACAGCGCTTGCAGCGCCGGAGACACGGGTTTGAGATACCGTAGCATCAAAGCCCGGGCTACAAGACTGCTAAACAGCTTCCTGCCACAGGCTGTGAGGCTGCTAAACAGTCACTCTGTACTCATAGTCACCTGCTCTGCACTGACATTTTAATAACTCTGGCACTGGCCACTCAAATCAGCTGCCCTGGCCATTTTAATGATTGGTTTTACTGTATTTTAATGTTGCTGTTTTACCTGCTTTTAACTATTTATACTGTTTCATCAAGGTCTGGATTGTTTTTTATTGTTATTATGTGTGAAATGTTTTAAGTTTGATGTGCGGTGCTCTGGTATTCCCTGGGAAAAGTCTTCTCATTTTGCACTGTGCAACTGTTGCTTTGCAAGATAACAATAAAGGTTGATTTGATTTGATTTGATTCCTCCCACACTCTAAAGACGTACAGGTTTGTAGGTTAATTGGCTTGTAAATTGTCCCTGGTGCGTGTAGGATAGTGCTTGTGTGCGGGGATCACTGGTCGTTGCAGACTCGGTGGGCCGAGGGGCCCTGTTTCCACCCTGTATCTCTAATCTAAACTAAACTAAACTAAACTCAGAGTAAAAAAACATATACAAAAATAGGTACTGTGCAAAAATTCTCCCGATATTCTCAGAGGCCGTACATGCAATTCAATGTGTCGTATAACACATGCGTTAAGCCTGTTAGCAGTCCCACCATTTCATCTCCTTCAGCAGGGAGAGAGAAGCTGATTAAATAACTGCAGAATGACTGCAAGCCTGAGTGCCGGGCTCGTACGATGTAGATAGAATGGAATCGAGTATAAATTTCCATTTCTGTTTTGTCCTCTAAATCAAACGGCGGATGAATGTTGTTTCACAGTAATATAAACTAAATGAGACCATGAAAAGGATCTATGGATGTGTCCTTAACGAATCCGAGGAAACTGTCCACCTTTGACAAACTGAGAGGCACTCTGCAACATTTTTTGTAATCAGTTTACATTTAGATTACAGGACCCTGTGTGACATCAGAGGAGAGATTGCATCGGCAGTACTATCCGATAATTGCCCCATCTTATCAGTAGCCATCGCAGCAACGACAATAACAACAGGAATAATGATGTATATTAACTATGATATGTGGGGGGAAAAGTGATATAAATAACAGATATTACAGTTACATGTAATCTTAAAAAAATCATCATTCTCTATTGCCAAAGACGTGCCATTTCATTTCAACATATAAGACATGCCAGCAACAAAAGTCTAACCATCTAAACTATTTGATAAATAGACAATTTTATTTCATTCCAGGAAAAAAGGAGAAAGAAAATATTGCATGCTATAAATTTTTATGGTGTAAATTTTCTGGTGACTGCTGAGCTAAACTCCCATGATATATCGTCAGGGAGATTTTTTTTTTTTTGGTCTTCCAGGCTGGTACGAAGGACTTAAGGGCAAGTAGTAAATGTACTAATAGACTTCTACAGCGGAACATTAATGCCGCACTCCCGACCGCCTGTCCTCCAGCCCTCGTGTAAAATACAGCTGAAATTAAACAAAGTTACAAAAAAACGTATTAAAAAATTATTGGCTTCTACAAGCCATTAGTCTACATCGTGCCTGTCATATTGTGATGGATTTCTCATTTAGTTAAACGAGAGCTTCTAAAGACAGTGATAGAATCCTATAGGATGGGAAAAGCATAGAAGACATTTAGCTCACCAGACACTTCACATTGGGAGCAGCAGCCGAGAAGTTAGTCATGTTCAATTGAGTTGAAATGGATGAATTCTTGACTGCTAGACTTGCTTATTTTCTCGAAGTTTGGAAACCATTAGTAATTGTGGCCACAAAATGCTGGAGTAACTCAGCGGGGCAGTTAGCATCTCTGGAGCAAAAGGATGGGTGATGTTTCGAAGGTCCGAAGAAGGGTCCAGACCCAAAACGTTTTTCTCCAGAGATGCTGCCTGACCTGCTGAGTTACTCCAGCGCTTTGCGGACATCTTTGGTATAAACCAGCATCTGCAGTACTTTGATAGACACCAAGTGCTGGGGCAACTCAGCGGGTCAGGCAGCATCTCTGGAGGAAAGGAACACGTGACGTTTCGGGCCTAAACCCTTCTTCAGCCCACCAGAGATGCTGCCTGGCCCGCTGAGTTACTCCAGCACTTTGTATCCATCGTTGGTAAAAAACAGCAACTGCAGTTCCTTCCTACACATTTTGTCTGAAGTTCTTTGTTTCTATTGATATTTGTGGTCACTGTGATAGGACTTCCACATTGATAATTAAAAAAGAAGCAAATCTGAATTATGTTATGAATTATGCTTTTGAATGTCCTTTAAGAAATGTGAAAGGTACGGAAGAAATACAAACCATTCTCTACAATAGTAATTGATCTTAGAGATGTATCATGGCCCCACAGGTCCATAAACAGTGACCTCCAGTGCTGTCTACATAGAGTGAATGAATGAATAAGTTTATTAGCCAAGTATGCTCACATACAAGGAATTTGCCTTGGTGCTCCACTCCCAAGTAACAACACGACATACAGTAACAATTAAAAATGACACATAAAACATTAAACAAATAAAACATTACCATCTAAACATGTGAATGAAATAAAGTACCGGAGCATAATGAGGCTACAGACTTTTGGTTATTGAGTAGAGCTACTACTCGTGGTAAAAAGCTGTTTTTATGTCTGGCTGTGGCGGCTTTGACAGTCCGGAGACGCCTTCCAGAGGGAAGTGATTCAAAGAGTTTGTGGCCAGGGTGAGAGGGGTCAGAGATGATCTTACCCGCTCGCTTCCTGGCCCTTGCAGTGTACAGTTCGTCAATGGAGGGAAGGTTGCAGCCAACAACCTTCTCAGCTGATCGGACGATTCGCTGCAGCCTCCGGGTGTCGTGCTTGGCGGCCAAGCCAAACCAGACCATGATGGAGAAGGTGAGGGCAGACTCTACGATGCACGCACTCTCCATGGCCATGTGGGATTCCTCTCCAGTGCCTCTCCCCTTGCCCAGTTGCCAGTGCCATGCTGGTGCATAAATTGGCCTCTGTCAAATGCCCATGGGTACAAATTAATGGCAAAAGGAATAAAGGGCCGTTAATACGAATGTGCATGGGAGAAAATGAGTTACAAAGGAACGGGGACTTAATGGGAATGCTTCCTCAGGAGCTAGCATGGACTCAGAGGGCCAAATGGCCTCTTTTGGTGTAATGTTACACATAGTCAGCGCCCTAAGTGGCCGCTATTTGTACACCTTGGCTACGTGGCAAAGATTGTCACACATGACAATAAAGTATTCAATATTCCATCCCAGTTATTGTTGTTATGTAGTGTTATTTTAAGATTAGATGGTCAGGGATCAATGAAATTGGATAAACTAATACCTCCCTGAGGGCCACAGTATGAGTACGTTTGATTATGGTTGGGTTTAGGCTTATTGTTGTCACGCATGCCGAGGTACAGTGAAAGGCTTTGTTTTGCTCGCTATCCAAACTGATCAGATCATACAATCAGTTCAAACTCAAGCACAATAGGTAGAGCAAAGGGGAAGATACAGAGTGCAGGATATAGTTCTCAGCATTGTAGCGCATCAGTTCCACAGACAAAGTCCAATGTCCGCGGTGGGGTAGAGGTGAATCGGACAGTACCCTGGGTAATGGAAGGACCATTCAGAAGCCTGATAACAGATGGGAATAGCTTGTGGAAGGATTGTCCAGAAGCTTGATGATTCAGGATGGCACAGTGGCACGGTGGCACAGAGGTAGAGTCGCCAGTGCCAGAGGCCCAGGGTTCGATCTTGACTACGGGTGCTGTCTGTACGGAGTTTGCACCTTTTCCGCGCGACCACGTGGGTTTTCTCCGGGTGCTGCGGTTTCCTCCCACACTCCAAAGACGTATAGGTTTGTGGGTTCATTGGCTTCGGTAAAATTGTAAATTCTCCCTCGTGTGTGTGTGTGTGGGATAGTGCTAGTGTGCGGGGTGATCGCTGGTTGGTGGGGAATCGGTGGGCCCAAGGGTCTGTTTCCGCAAGAAACAAGGGGAGCAAGAAGCTGCTCCTGAGTCTGGTGCGCGCGCTTCCAAGCTTCTGTCCCCTTCTCCTGGATGGGAGCGGGGAGAAGAAGGGAACGACTGTGTCTATCTTTGGGTAAATTCAGAACAAATAGAACAAACGTGTAATACAATACTGGAAGACCGTTGGTGAATTTTGCTTTGCGATGTAATTGTAATTGGCTGTAATTGTAATTGTAACAACGCTCCTACTAGACTCACTGTGTGAACAGATATAAAAGTGACACTCTGCACATAGTATAAGACAGAAGTGGCGGGCTCCGTGTGTGATGTTGTGCTGTGGGCTGCCGAACACATTGTATCTGCGGTCTCAAAGTGTTTGATTGTTCCTCCTCACCTCCATCTGCAGCAAATCTTAATGGTCTGGATAATGAGGCTTATAAAACAGGCACTAAAACAGAGGTGCGGGAGAAAGGTAGCAGATAGCTGTCTTTATTAACTGCAGAACCGCAGTGGAGACTCTGTGGCAGCTGGTTGCAATACGCCAAGTGTACGAGTCTGAATCACAGCCTGAGCACCAAGTCATAGAGTGATCCAGCGTGGAAACAGGTCCTTCAGCCCGACTTGACCTCCCCGGTCAACATGTCCCAGCTACACTAGTCCCGCCTGCCAGCGTTTGGCCCCATATCACTCCAAACCTGTCCTATCCATGTACCTGACTAAAACCCCCGACCCACTGTACGAGTTAATTCCAAGAGTTCTCCCGAGTTTGCCCTAATTCAAACTCAGAGATTTACGGTAATGGCCACTCGTCGGTACTCGGGGCTCTCGTGGACATTTTTCATCATGTTGAAAAATCTTCACCAGTCTTCCCGTGCTTACCTGCCATTAGCGAGTCTTCCCGAGTACCTGCCGTTAGCGCTGAGACGTCCCCGAGCTCCGACGTACCCGCTACGCTCATTCTCCGTGCTTACCACGAGTTTGATTTTTTTAAAACTCGGGAGAGCTCTTGGAATGAACTCGCACCGTGGGACAGGGCTATAACTGTTCCTTAAACATCGGGATAGTCCCAGCCTCAACTACCTTCTCTGGCAGCTCCTTCCATACATCCACCATGCTTTGTGTGAAAAAGTTACCCCTCAGATTCCAATTAAATCTTTTCCCCCTCACCTGGTCCTCGATTCACCTACTCTGGGCAAGGGACTCTGGAAGTCACTGGAAGTATTACAAAGCATGATTTTTGATTTGGAGATCCATGGAACTGCGGATGCTGGAATCCCGAGTGCTGGAGTAGGCCCACGGGTCAGGCAGCATCCGTGGAGGGAATGGGTAGGCGGCATTTCCGGTTGGGACGGTATTCAGATTTTATTTGTTCCTTTTTCTGGATCAGGGCCAGCATTTATTGCAGGCCCATGATTGCCCTGCGGAAGGTGATGGGGTGTTGTTTGGGGAGGGGGAGGCAGGAGTCAGACACAGCCACAAGGAAGTGTTTATTCCCGGGACAAGATGGGGCAGGATTTGGATGTGTCAGCACGCGCCTGGTGCCCTCACCTTCCCCGGTGCTGGCGGCTGCTGGTTAGTCAGGCTTTTGCCGGAGCATGGGGCGCAGCGGTAGAGTTGCTGCCTCACAGCGCCAGAGACGCGTTCGATCCTGACTACAGGTGCTGCCTGTACAGAGTTTGGACGTTCTTCCCGTAACCACGTGGGTTTTCTCCGGGAGCTCTGGCTCCCTCCCGCACTCCAAAGATGTGCAGGTTTGCAGGTTAATTGGCTTTGGTAAAAAAATTATAAATTGTCCCTAGTGTGTTGGATAGACATTAGAGATACACGTGAAAACAGGCATTTCAGCCCACCGATCACACGCCGACCAGCGATCACTCTGTACATTAACACTATCTTACACAATTGTAAAAGTTACAATTTTACCAAAGCTGATTATCCTACAAACGTCTTTGGAGTGTGGCAGGAAACCGGGGCACCCGGAGAAAACCCACGCGGTCACAGGGTGAACGTGCAAACTCCGCACAGACAGCACCCGTAGTTGGGATTGAACCCGGGTCTCTGGCGCTGTGAGGCAGCAACTCTACCGCTGCACCACCGTGACACCCTATTCTTCTGTGTGGAAACTGCAGAGTGTTTTGGACTATCGGAAATCCCGTTTTAAGAATGGAAATTTACTGCTCCAAAAATAATCATTTTTCTCTTATTTCTATGGTGATTTTAAACTATATTTTATTGAAGGTATGGAAGTGAGTGTGACCGTGCGGAGAACTGATAGCACATGGTAGAGACAAAATGTTGGAGTAACTCAGCGGGACAGACGGCATCTCTGGAGAAAAGGAATGGGTGACGTTTCGGGTCGAGACCCTTCATCAGAAGGACACCTTCTTCATCAAACCCTTCTTAGGTTTAAACCAGCATCTGCAGTCCTTCCTACACACGGAGCATTACCTTGACTATGGACTAGGGTCCATATCTGCCAAGTCAACATAATATTGAAAAGTGTAAGTTAGTGCACATTAGAACTGAGATCTGCTTCTTATTGTGTCCACATACAAGATTAGAAGTTGTTCAGCCAGCGCTGAACACACGTCTCGGGATCTGCATACAATGGTGTCTGTGTTGTCGCTTCTTGTTGCTTCTTGTGCGTGGTGGCGGTAAGATTGGCGGAAACAGGGCCGCGACGGGAACGCTCTTTCCTTGACCCCAGAACCGCGATGAGCAAATGCAATCCGAAAATGGAGGTTTAATAGAAACATAGAAACATAGAAATTAGGTGCAGGAGTAGGCCATTCGGCCCTTCGAGCCTGCACCGCCATTCAATATGATCATGGCTGATCATCCAACTCAGTATCCCGTACCTGCCTTCTCTCCATACCCCCTGATCCCCTTAGCCACAAGGGCCACATCTAACTCCCTCTTAAATATAGCCAATGAACTGGCCTCAACTACCCTCTGTGGCAGAGAGTTCCAGAGATTCACCACCCTCTGTGTGAAAAAAGTTCTTCTCATCTCGGTTTTAAAGGATTTCCCCCTTATCCTTAAGCTGTGACCCCTTGTCCTGGACTTCCCTAACATCGGGAACAATCTTCCTGCATCTAGCCTGTCCAACCCCTTAAGAATTTTGTAAGTTTCTATTAATCATTAACGTGGCTTCCCTGACGACTTCAAGAACATTTAGTATTTTTAAAAGCGCCCATTGTTAATGAGAGGTTTTCTAGTTTTAATTGGAACAAGTCTGATCTACGCTCAAATCATTGGTAGAGCAACATTATTTAAATAGAGTGCCTCTTGAAAGAAAAGGATCATTTATGGAATGGCTTTTGCGCCCTGATGAAACTTAGTAACAACAAACCAGTCAAGTGGAGCACTGGAGTTCTAACAGGACCAGGTAGCAAATGCAATTAGTAAAGGTAGGTTCTGGGCAGTCTGCCTCGTATCATCCATCAAACACAATAAAGTAGTGCACAACATAACCATTAGTCAAGCGCTCTGAATTGCTCTTTGTTCTATACCATTATGGCCTTAAAGATTCGTAACGCATGAGTATAAAATGTGACGGGGCACTCCAAGCTTCTTAAGGGTACATTTCCAACCCAGGATTTGGCTTGATACAAAACATGAATTCTGACTTTAAGATTAAAATCCAACCACAGTTCAGGTTGAAGAGCCTTCATCACGTCCTCAACAGATGCTGCCTGGCCTGCTGAGTGTTTCAAGGCAGCATCTGTTGGGCGGCACGGTGGCGCAGCGGTAGAGTTGCTGCCTTACGGGACCGTAGACACGGGTTCGATCCTGACGACGGGTGCTGCCTGTACGGAGTCTGTGCGTTCTCCCTGTGACCTGCGCGGGTTTTTTCCTCCGGGTCCTCCAGTTTCTTCCCACGCTCCAAATATGCACGGGTTTTGTAGGTTTAATTGGCATCGGTAAAGATTGTAAATTGTACCTTGTGTGGAGGATAGTGGTAGTGTGCGGGGAGATCGCTGGTCGACGCTGGTGGGGCAAAGGGCCTGTTTCTGCACTGTATCTTACCATATCTCACTGACCTCCTCTCCCCCTACGAACCCTCACGGTCCCTCAGATCCACATCAGCCGGTCTCCTCTCCATCCACAAGTCCAACCTCCGCAGTTTTGGGGACAGAGCCTTCTCCAGGGCAGCTCCCAGGCTCTGGAACTCCCTCCCCCAACTGATCCGCAATTCCGTGTCCCTCACCATCTTCCAGTCCCGCCTCAAGACCCATCTCTTCACCTCTGCCTATCCTTAGCCCCACGTGCTGTCCCTTTTCATCTGTGCTTTAATTGCCTCATACTGTGTTTTGTATTGAATTCTGTATTTACTTTGTGTACTAGTCATGTCTCTACTATTTATTTCATTCCCCTTACATGTTTTTCCTCTACCTGCTAAATTTTTGTAAGGTGTCCTTGAGACTCTTGAAAGGCGCCCATAAATAAAATTTATTATTATTATTATTATCTTTAAACTAAACTGAACGTAACTAAACTTCCTGATAGTTGTGGGAACTAAACTGCTCCTGATGGTGTGGTAGTAGTGAGAAGAGGGCATGGCCCAGAGTGGGGATCCTTGAAGATGCATGCTGCCTTCTTGAGGTAGTGCCTCACATTGATTCTTATGATGGATTGCACTTCCAGCATTTTCTGATTTCCAGCATTGGGAGACTTTAGTTGGATTTTTAGGAGTTTAAGATGCTACATTACCTCAGCGCCAATATTCAGGGAAACATTTCTCTCCATCCCAGCCACTTATCTGCCATCGAGTTTTAAACACTCTAGTACATCTCAAGGAACTCTGCATTAAAACCAAATTGCTTCCGATATTTGTAGGAAGATACTGCAGCTGCTGGTTTATAGAGAGTCATAGAGTCTTACAGCATGGAAACAGGCCCTTCAGCCCATGTTGCCCATACTAGCCAACCTATCCCATCTGCATTTGTCCCACCTACCTATGTTTAGCCCATAGCTCTCAAAACTTGTCCTATCTATGTACCTGTCTAACTGTTTCTTAAACGTCCCAGCCTCAACTACCTCCTCTGGCAGCTTGTCCCATACACCTACCACCCCTTGTGTGTAAAAGTTACCCCTCAGATTCCTATTAAATCTTCCCCCTTTCACCTTAAACCTATGTCCTCTGGTCCTCAAGTCCCCTACTCTGGGCAAGAGATTCTGTGCATCTACCTGATCTATTCCCCTCATTAATTTATGCACCTCTATAAGATCACCCCTCATCCTCCTGCGCTGCAAGGAATAGAGTCGTAGCCTGCGCAACCTCTCCCGATAGCTCAGACCCTCGAGTCCAGGCAACATCCTTGTACATCTCTCCAGCTTGTGAGGGGTAAGGCTTCAAAGAGACCCGAGGGGCAATCAACTCATGCGGAGGGTGGTGCAGACATGGAACGAGCTTCCAGAGGAAGCTGTGGAGGTGGGGACAATGGTGACATAGACAGGTTAAAGAATAGGTTTCAAGGTCATTGTGGCATCACGATCGGCACGAACATTGTGGGCCGAATGGCCTTTCCTGTGCTGTCCTGTTCTGTGCTCTATGTATATGGCGCAGGTGGAAGCTAACGGGAACTAGCTCAGCTCCAAAGCCTGGTCGACATGAACAAGTTGGGCAGAATGGCCTGTTTCTGTGCTGCATGGCTCCGTGACTCCATCAGCCCATCATTATTTTTCACACCCAACCTAACATGAGCGCAAACATCGAGACAAACCCAGGCTCCACAACAAGGTGATAAGAATCGGGATTGACACAAAAAGCTGGGGTAAATCAGCGGGACAGGCCACATCTCTGGAGAGAAAGAATGGGTGACGTTTCGGGTCGAGACTGGATGTCTGAAGACCAGATAAGACTCAGGAGCAGGCGTTGGTCATGGGAGTCATCAAGCTTGCTTTATCCTCCAATATCTCGGCTGTAGTGACTTTGGCCGCAGTTCCACGCTCCTGCCTTCCTTCATCCAAACAAGGCAAAAATGAATACGCATTCACTGTTGTAATTGGGACATGTGAGCTGTGAGCTCCCACAAACACCAATAAGACAACAACACTCCTCTGTGTAACGTTGAGCGGTGGGCCAGCCTCCTCTTTGAAGTGTTTACTTTGGAGATACAGGGCGGACGGAAACAGGCCCTATGGCCCACCGTCTCCGTGGCGACCAGCGATCCCCACACACTAGCACTCTCCCACACACTTTTGGGACTGTCCCATAGGCGATTGTTAGGCGACTGCCGGTGACTGTCATAGTCGTTGCAGTTCGCTGAAAAACCTGTGGCTGGACTATTGGGCCTGTCCCACTTAGGCGACTTTTTAGGCGAGTGCCAGTGAATATGACAACGGAATTCATCGAAGTCAGCACCGGCGGCAACCTATGTTACCTGGCGACAACCTAGGACCTCACCGACGTCAGGCTATGCTCATTGGCGTCAAACCCACGGTCACCATTGTCGCCGAAAAATTTTCAACATGTTGAAAGTCCAGCGGCGACCAGAAAGACACTACGACTCTTTGGGTGACTGAGGAGACGACTCTTACAAAACTTACAAAATTACACACACATGCACACGCACTCGCACACACACTCACACACACACACACGCACACACACATATGCACACACACACACACACGCGCACACATGCATGCACACACACACATGCACGCACACACATACACACACACAAATATGCATGCAGACACGCACACACAAATATGCATGCATGCATGCACACGCACGCACGTACACACACATGTATGCACACAGGCATGCATACACATGCACATACACGCATGCACACACATTCATACACACACACACGCACACACACACGCACACACATGCACACACACACACAGACATACACACACATTCACGCATGCACACACACAGACATGCACACAGGGATAGTTAGCTTTCATTGCAAAAGGATTTGAGTATAGGAGCAGAGAGGTTCTACTGCAGTTGTACAGGGTCTTGGTGAGACCACACCTGGAGTATTGCGTACAGTTTTGGTCTCCAAATCTGAGGAAGGACATTATTGCCATAGAGGGAGTGCAGAGAAGGTTCACCAGACTGATTCCTGGGATGTCAGGACTGTCTTATGAAGAAAGACTGGATAGACTTGGTTTATACTCTCTAGAATTTAGGAGATTGAGAGGGGATCTTATAGAAACTTACAAAATTCTTAAGGGGTTGGACAGGCTAGATGCAGGAAGATTGTTCCCGATGTTAGGGAAGTTCAGGACAAGGGGTCACAGCTTAAGGATAAAGGGGAAATCCTTTAAAACCGAGATGAGAAGAACTTTTTTCACACAGAGAGTGGTGAATCTCTGGAACTCTCTGCCGCAGAGGGTAGTCGAGGCCACAGTTCATTGGCTATATTTAAGCGGGAGTTAGATGTGGCCCTTGTGGCTAAGGGGATCAGAGGGTATGGAGAGAAGGCAGGTACGGGATACTGAGTTGGATGATCAGCCATGATCATATTGAATGGTGGTGCAGGCTCGAAGGGCCGAATGGCCTACTCCTGCACCTAATTTCTATGTTTCTATGTTTCTATGACTCACGACCATACAGGTGACACCCCAGCGACCACCAGCGACCATGTGGCGACTGCCTAGTCGCCTGTGGTCGCCTAAAAAAATCGTCTAAGTGTGACAGGCCCAGAAGGAAATTTACACAATTTTGACCGAAAGCCAATGAACCTGCAAACCGGTGCATCTTTGGGTATTTTTTTTTAAGTGATTTGCTAATGGAGATTTGAAACACTTGGCATACTCAGTGATGAGCAGAATGCTGGTGAAAGGCTTTGAGTTGAAACGTAACCTTTAGTTTCTTTCCCACAGATGCTGCCAGACCTGCGAAGTATTCGCGACAGGTTCTGATGCCGCCAGGTTTATGGCAACCTGCAATTTGATATTTTACGCTCCGACTTTTTGTGGCGTTGACTTGTTTATTTGTACTTAAAGCAACATCAGGACATGGCAAGACTTCTCCAGTTCTGTCTGGGATAGACCAACACCACCCGCCAGGTAGAAAAATGTTTGACCTTCTCTCCAGTCTAATGGAAAGAAAAATTCCGAGCAACATGTAATTATTTCAAACAGATTTTTACTTTGAGGATGCATTTCAGTTTAATTTAGTTTAGAGATACAGCATGGAAACAGGCCCTTTGGCCCAACGTGTCCGTGCCGACCAGCGATCACCCGTTCACACTAGTTCTATCCTACCCTACACGCTAGGGACACTTTACAGAAGCCAATGAACCTACAGACCTGCATGTCTTTGGAATGTGGGAAGAAACGGGAATACCCGGAGAAAACCCACGTGGTCACAGGAAGAACGTACAAACTACACGCAGGTCAGGATCGAACCCGGATCTCCCTCGCTGTGAGGCAGCGTCTCGACCGCTGAGCCACCGCGCCGCCTCCCGACTTTGTGAAGGATGTGGTAGTAAATCCTCAAAGTTGTCGTGAATGGAAAAAGCTGAGGCCTGGACAGGAAATAGTTTGGATTTGACATTGATCGCTTCCCACAGTTATTGATTGTTGTGAGTGCGGATTGAAGTCTGACTCGGGGAGTTGATGTTTTAATGGCACTGCCCGCTTATTCAGTTCCACAAAGCAAGTCCGAGTTCATTATGCTTTCCTCATAATTAAATAACATTCCAGGGAGGCAGGCCCCGTGGGAAGGAAAGGGTTAATGCACCGCAGTAACAGCTATGCATTATTTACACACAGCCTAATGAATAAAACATTTAAGTACTGTGCTAATAAATTTTCCAACACAAAGCAAACGCAGGTATGATTTAAATATATGTCTGTGATGAATATTACTTGAATTATGGTGGAACCACAGTTGGAGACCTTTTTTTTTTTGCTAAGACGCCATCTCAAACAAAGAGGTATCTGTTGACTTGGAGGGAAGAGAGAAAAGGAGAAATGTGAGGCTGTCAATTTTCAAACATTGCTATCAGAAAAATTACATTGCGGGCAGACATGTAACTAATCAACACAACACAATCGGTCCGGCAATAAATTACTCGGCTGCGGAATAAACCACACAAACAGACTGATGATAATAAATGGAAATTATTCCTCTGAAGAAATTTTCTTGGTACATGAGTAATAAGAACCATCAGGCAGGAGTCTTCCTTAACATTAATTACAGAAAATGACAAGTGAGCTGACAACTGGAAAGTCTCATTATCTCGAAACATATTCACAACTTCGCAATTTGCGTGAGATGGACTTGAGCTAAATTAATCTCCGGTCTTTGCACGAGGCTGTTCTAATTTTCATGTTATTAACAGGTTTGCAGTATCACTCAGCACTGTCACTCTAATCAGGTTTCAGCATGTTCCCAAACCTTGTGTCATTTAAAGGATAAGCCTTCATAATGTACTCTCTTTCATGTAAAGAATTCGACATCGTATCTGTAATAAGGTTCTTTAATCATCTTCCAGCACTCAACTTTGGCACTGCGGGTGTGTGTGCAAGTGTGTGTGTGTGTGTGTTTTTTTTGGACTATCGTTTGAAGTTTGTAAAAAGTGTAAACAAAAATTCTTCCTCCTTCCGAGTATTTGGAATGGAGACAATTGGTCAATAACTTTCAGCTTTAAGGTCCTTGTCTCTTGGTTTGCAAATCTCATGCCTGTTAATAAACTCTTAAAGTTTATTAATGGGAGATTGGCTATTTGTTCTGCGAACAATGAGATGGTGTGGGAGCTGTTATTGCCATGTTAACTCAGTCTGTGTGGTATAGTTGTAACGGATATACTTTTTCACTCAGAACTCTGTATCCTTGTACGACAGATGAAGATGGACTTAAAGTGCTGGAGTAACTCAACGTGACAGGAAGCCTCTCTGGATGGAAGGAACGGGTGAAGTTTCGGGTCGAGACCCTTCACATGAAAGATGAAGTTGCACTGATTGTCATCAACAGTCTGAAGCTGATACCTTTCCGACGGAATCATATCTGTCGGTAGAAGTAGACACAACGCCATGCACCAAGCCATCATCTGTTTACAGCTGCTGTGACAATTGAGTTTAGATGCGTGGCATGCATGGAAGGGCAAAATGAAGTGTGAAAACGCACACCTCCAGACTCAGGGACCGTTTTTCCCTCCAGCTTTTATCAGGCAACTGAAGTGCCCCATCTTCAACTATAGTGCGGTCCTGACCTATCATCTATTGCATTGGAGATTTCAAACTATCTTTAATCGGACTAGAGACACAAAACAGCTGGAGTAACTCAGCAGCTCAGGCAACATCTCTGGAGAAAAGGGATAGGCGACGTTTCGGGTTGGGAACCATCTTCAGGCTGAGAGTCAGGGGGAGAGGGAAACTAGAGGTATGAGAAGGTTCAGAACAAGTCAGAGCCGGCACCGATGACTCCAGAAACGTGGAGCCCACAATGGTCCACTGTTTGCTGTGGGAGAGGTGATAACGAAGGGATACGAACAATGAAACTAGCAGGATGACCAGTGTGGGGGAGGGATGGAGAGAGAGGGGGAATGCAAGGGTTACTTGAAATTATAGAAATCAATATTCATACCGCTGGGGTGTCAGCTGCCCAAGTGAAGTATGAGGTGCTGTTCCTCCAATTTGCGCTGGGCCTCACTCTGGCAATGGAGGAGGCCCAGGACAGAAAGGTCAGTGTGGGAATGGGAAGGTGAATTGAGATATTTGGCAAGCGGGAGATCATGTAGGCCAAGGCAGACTTTATTGCACTTTACCTTGTACTAAACCTTTTACCCTTTATCATGTATCTGTTCACTGTAGACGGCTCGAATGTAACCATGTATCGTCTGTTCATTGACTAGATTGCTCGCAACAAAAGAAGCTTTTCACTGCACCTCGGCACACAAGACAATAATTAGAAACTAAATTTTACTTCGGTGTCACGTGAGTGACTACGTGAAGAGCCCGCTCAGCACGCATGCGCGTCATTGCGTTCAGCAGTGCAACAGCGGCCGCAGCGGGAGTCGGGCGCTCCCGCTACAGTTTAAAAGACGGACCGTCAGGTAAGTTACTCTGAGGTCGGCTTTTCATTGGCAAGGAGAGCCTTCTGCTTTGTTTCACAGACATGAACATGAACATGAACAAAAAGAGGCTCTTGAAGAAACCTGTCCCCCGCTCGACTCCAACGGAGGAGCGTTCCATCAGTGGGGGGCAGGAGGCGGTAGGACCGCTTCCCCGGCGCTCCGCCATCCCCGACACCGGGCCGAGCCCAGTCTCGCTAGCGCCTGAGCAGCGAACTGGATGAAAAGCCACCAGGAAGACCATCCGGCCGGTGGTGTCCGATTCGTCGGACGGGGACGTCTCACTGCCCGTTCGGGGTAGAGACAGTCGCCTGAGCCACCTGGAGCAGCTCCTGGAGCAGGCGCTCCAGCGAGATTCGCTGCGTGAGGAGCAGTCTCGCAGGGGGAGTTCAGGCACTCCCTCCACAGTGCCTTGTGCACTGGCCATCGCTTTCTCCTCATCCGAGGGCAGCTTTGGCGACCAGGGCTGGGCTGGTCAGGAAGAGGGGACGCTGGCTGAAGGAGTCGGGAGTATGCCAGGGGTGCAGGAACAGGAAGAGCTGCTGCGTGTGGTGGACCGCTACGTGGCAGCCCCACGTGCAGGAAGGCCATTAGAGCCTAAACTAGCGGCCAGCATTAACCACTTTTCCAACAGGCCCCTACAGGAGCAGGTGGTTAATGAGGTCTTAGAATTATACACAGCTCCTGAAAATTGTGAATCACTCAAAGTGCCGGCTGTCAACAGCCAAATCTGGGGGCACGTTGGGACAAATATTCGGAATCAGGAGCTGAAACTGCAGCGGATCCTCAGGCTCCTGACGTCAGCCATCACATCATTTGCTCGTTCTGTGGACAATACAGAAATGACCACAAACCAACAGGACACTCTCGCACTGTTGTGCGACACGCAGTTCAAGATAAATAACCTCCGCAAATAAATTATGAGACCTGCCCTCAATCCAAAATTCACGGGGTTGTGCAAAACCCCAGCCACTGAGCCAGACACACTGCTCTTTGGCAAAGACCTCACGAAAAAAGTCAAGGATATGGAAGAGGCCTCTAAAACTTTCGGTCTCATGAGGGCAGGCCCCGGGACGAGCAAACCCAAAACAATACCCAAGCGGCAGCACCCCATCGCGTCCACCAGTCGACGTCTACCCTATGGGACTGGTGAAAGCTCGGGGTCTGCATATTACCACCGGAAGTCTTTTTTAGACCAAGGCCCAGAGCGGACCCCATGGAAAATGCGCCACCCCCAAACATCACCGCCACGTCAGACAACGCGCAAGACTCGCTGGTCTGGGAAGAGACAGAAGAAACATCCATAACCATGGAGGTAGGTGGGTCTGGTTCCTACCAGCATATAGAAAGTAGGGGCGCAATACTAACAGGGGGGAGATTACACCTGTTTAAGGGAGCATGGGAGTCTATCACGAGTGACAAGTATATACTCAATAGCATTAGTGGATACAAAATACAATTTATACTAGAAAAATTGCCACCAGTTCAACATTCACCCCAGAGGGTCTTTTCCCTCTCAGTTAAAGAAAAATGAGTGGGACAAGCTGAACCGTTGAGACTAATCACTAAGGGTATCATTGAAAAAACAAAACATGAACCCTTGGAATTTGTGTCAAATATATTCACTAAAACTAAAAAAGATGGTGGGTGTCGCATCATCATTGACTTAACTTCATTGAATATGTTTGTTAAGTATGTACATTTCAAAATGGAAACGTTTGTTACTGCCAAACAACTGATTTCCAAAGGATACTTCATGGCAAGCATTGACCTCAAAGATGCTTACTATTCAGTACCCATTCACAAGGATCATCGCAGATACCTGAAATTTACCTGGATGGGGCAGCTATGGCAGTTTAAAGCATTACCCAATGAGTTAACATCAGCCCCAAGATTATTCACCAATATACTAAAACCAGCCCTGGCAATATTAAGAAGACAAAAACATATTGTCATGGCATATCTTGATGATATATTAATAGTAGGCAAGACCATGGAATTGGCTATATCAGCTGTGTCAGCTACCAAACAGTTGTTCGAAACCTTGGGATTTGTCTTACATCCAGATAAATCTAAGTTGAAGCCATCCACAACCATGGACTACTTGGGCTTCACAATTAACTCAGTCTACATGTCTGTAACTTTGCCAAAAGCCAAAACAATTGAATTGGCACAATCATGCAACAATTTAATGGTCAACGAGTGACCAACTATTCGACAAGTAGCAAGAGTAATTGGGAAAATGGTAGCAGCATTTCCGGCTACACAATTTGGACCTTTGCACTATCAAAACTTACAAAGAGCAAAGGTACAGGCACTAAAACGACATGCAGGTCATTATGATCGTATCATAAAATTACCCACTGAAGCAATATCAGAACTACAGTGGTGGGCAAAAAATGTTTGGCATAGTTTCAGCCCTATCATCATCATTAACCCTACGTTAGTTATCCAAACAGATGCCAGTGCTCAAGGCTGGGGAGCAACTAACTCTATATCCAGCACAGGTGGTAGATGGACTAACCCAGAGTCTTCATTACTACTTACACTGGGCATTAACTATCTAGAGATGTTGGGTGCATTTTATGGTTTAAAAGCATATGCATCAAATATGCATCACTTGCATGTTCGGTTACAAATAGACAATACTACGGTGGTGGCCTACATTAACCATATGGGCGGCATAAAATCGATATCATGCGACAAATTGGTCAACACAATTTGGCAATGGTGTGTCGAAAGACATATTTGGCTATCAGCAACTTACCTGCCAGGTAAGCTAAATACAGTGGCAGACACCAGGTCACGCAAATTTAATGACAACACCGAATGGATGTTAAACCCCAAAGTGTTTGCAAAAATTATTAAGCAATATGGCACGCCAGATATCGACCTATTTGCATCAAGGCTAAATCACCAGGTACCTATGTATGTCGCTTGGGAACCAGACCCTGAGGCAGCAGCGGTAGATGCGTTCGCGCTGGATTGGGGAAATTTCTTCTTCTATGCATTTCCTCCCTTCTGCCTCATCAGCCGGGTACTACGCAAAATACAAATGGACTCTGCTTCAGGTATTTTGATAGTACCCGACTGGCCTACACAGCCATGGTTCCCATTATTCCACGACATGGTTGTTGAAACCCCGATGATATTTCCCAGTAACCCAGAATTATTAACACACCCAGTGTCTGGCATAAGCCACCCGTGCCATGAAAAAATCAAACTCCTGGGTTGCAGATTTTGAAAAGACCGTTACTGGGACTGGGATTGTCAGAAAAAAAAAACCGTCAACACCATGTCAGCATCCCTCCGAACATCCACAAGAAAACAATACTTGTCCAGCATCAAAAATGGGAGAAGTACTGCTTGGATACAGGGACCACCTACTCAACCGCTACAGTCACCAACGTACTGGAATTCCTGGCAAACCTTCACCACGATGAAGGACTCAGCTACAGTGCCATCAACACAGCTAGAAGTGCCCTGTCTGTCTATTTAAAACACGCACCAGGACAACAGGCCATGGGGTCCCACCCGCTGGTGGTCAAACTAATGAAGGGTATTTACAACTCTAACCCCCCTAGACCAAGGTACACCCATATATGGGATGTCAGTGTGGTCCTGACATACCAGTTTGAAGTTTGATCTGTATTTTATGAGGAGTTATGATGAGGGATTACGTGCCCTCCGCTCCCACCCTCAATAATATGGGTCAAACCGATAACTGGTCTCCTTTTCTTTACTTATGTTTATTTCAATAACTGTGTCTATCTGTGATTCCACGCCGCTACTTTGAAGTATGCCGCGCATGCGTGCTGAGCGGGCTCTTCACGTAATCCCTCATCGTAACACCTCACAAAATACAGATCAAACTGAAAATGCTGGAAACACTGAGTGGGTCAGGCAGCATCTGTGGAGAGAACAGAGTTAATGTGTCAAGGTGCAAGGCATCTGAAACATTAGCTCTATTTTCACTTCAAACACTTTGTGTTTTGATTTCTGAAGCCCAGCATCTGCCATGTTGTGGTACAGTTAAAGGGAAGGGTCTAAGGCCTTAAAATGCCAGCCAATATTATCGTAGACCCACACCACCCTGGCCACACACTCATTTCACCCCCTGCCATCAGGAAGAAGGCACAGAAGCCTGAAAACTGTGATCACCAGATTCAAGAATAGTGTCTTCCCAGCAACCATCAGTCTCTCGAACACCACACAACACTAAACCTCAGCAACTATGAACTGTTATTGGCTGCCTTTGGTGGGACTAAGGGCTTTGGGGGTGGGGTTTGGCAATATTTTGAGTATTATGGTTATTAATTTATAGAACTATTAAAAATTATTATATATTATCTGTGTGTGGTGCATTTACTGGCCCATGAAGTGACAGCAAGCAAGAATTGAATTATTACTTACTTAGAATGGCGTGATTGTAATCATGTATAGTCTTTCCGTTGACTGGTTAGCACGCAACAAAAACATTTCACCATACCTCGGCACACGTGACAATAAACTAAACTAAACTAAACTGAAGAAGGGTCTCGACCCGAAACGTTACCCATTCCTTCTCTCCAGAGATGCAGCTTGGCCCGCTGTTCTTTCAGCATTTTGTGTCTCTCTTTGGGATAAACTAATATCTGCAGTTCCTTCCCAAGCTGAACTACATTCCTGTCGTCGGCACATATGGCAATTGAACACTCTTGGATCTTGGCTCCATTGATGCTTCACATAGGATGACCAAGAGCCACAAGAAGCGGTTTCCCAATGCTGGCCTTTCTTGGGTCAAGGCTTGTGTTCGTTCACAGTTACCTCGGCAGTGCAGACCGCGAGCATTCCTGCACAGTAGTCATTCCAGAGAGGCCACGGAGCAGATTCATTTTCCAACCTCTGATCCTGGGATGAGCATAGAACAGAAGGTAAGATGTTAATGGAAATGATGAAACATTGAACCCTGGAACTCTGAGCTTTATACTTGGTTATTAAGGCACTGTGGATGGGAGCATGGAGCTGGGGTTGGATTCACAGGAGGTGATCTTGGAGGGGAGGATGATGCTCCTCAAACTACGGAGCATCCTGGGCAATACAGCTCCCTCCCTCCATGGCACACTGGTCAACCTGAGGAGCACCTTCAGCAACAGACTGGTTCCACCAAGATGCAGCACAGAACCACATATCCCTTTTAAATATGGGTAGCAAACTGTACAACTCCTCCCCCTTCTGTCGTGGGGTAGATTGACTCCCCTCCCCCCTCCCCCCTCCCCCCAATCTTTGCACATCCCAAATCCTGGACTTTCCGCTTGTCAATTTAATTTAACGGTTCATTTATCTTGTGTTTTATGACTGAATTGAGACCAATTTCCCTCCTGGGATAAATAAAGTTCTATAGTATCGTATCGTATTGTAATTCAAGATGGTTACTATGCACTATATAATAAATCTTAGCTATCAATGGCAGCCTGCTTGGTGGCACTCTTGTCTTTAGGTTTAGAAATACAGCGTGGAAGCAGGCCCTTCAGCCCATCTAGTGATCACCCGTACTCTAGTTCTATCCTACACACTAAGGACAAATTACAGAAGTCAGTTAACCTACACACCTGTATGTCTTTGGGATGTGGGAGGAAACCGGATCACCCGGAGGAAATCCACAGGGGTCACAGGGAGAACGTGCAAACTCCGTACAGACAGCACCCGTAGTCAGGATCAAGCCTGGGTCTCTGGCGCTGTAAGGCAGCAACTATACCGCTGCGCCACGCTGCCGATCCAAAATGATCTTCATTCAATAACTAAGTTACAGAGATAGGTTGAATAAGTTAGGTCTTTATTCTCTGGAGAGCAGAAGGTTAAGGGGGGACTTGATAGAGGTCTTTAAAATGATGAGAGGGATAGACAGAGTTGATGTGGACAAGCTTTTCCCTTTGAGAATAGGGAAGATTCAAACAAGAGGACATGACTTCAGAATTAAGGGACAGAAGTTTAGGGGTAACATGAGGGGGAACTTCTTTACTCAGAGAGTGGTAACGGTGTGGAATGAGCTTCCAGTGGAAGTGGTGGCGGCAGGTTCGTTGGTAACATTTAAAAATAAATTGGATAGGCATATGGATGAGAAGGGAATGGAGGGTTATGGTATGAGTGCAGGCAGGTGGGACTAAGGGAAAAAAGTTGTTCGGCATGGACTTGTAGGGCCGAGATGGCCTGTTTCCGTGCTGTAATTGTTATATGGTTATATTGTTATATATAATAACACGAAATATCCCACATTCTTTCTTCCCCCCCCCCCCCCCCCACCCACCATCTACCCCCCCCCCGGCCCTCCTTCCCACCGAAGAAAATCGCTACATTAAAGTAAATGCAATTAATTTCTGGGGGGAAGACTTAAACTCTCTCCATTCCTTCTCTCCAGAGATGCTGCCCGTCCTGCTGAGTTACTCCAGCTTTTTGCGTCTATCTTTGGTTTAAACCAGCATCTGCAGTTCCTTCATTCAGTGCCACCAACCAAGAACAATTTTCAGACATTGGCTGTGAAACTTCGCTGGTTTCATGTGTAGGGCCTCATGTGGATGCAAGCCCGTCATTTCCTTTTAGAATATTTCATGTCAACCGACCAGAAAAAATAACAGGTTCAGGAAGCAAAATATTCAATGATATTTAATCATAATTTTTCCATATATAACCATATTAAATCATGACAGACTAAAATCTGAAGGACAACTTCACTGTGCTCCATAGTCTAGTGAGAAATGGTGTCACCTCAACACTGCTATTTTTAGCATATGAGTTAAATCTACTTCAGGATTAAATGGACTGTTTGGAGGCTTTAGTTTAGTTTAGAGATACACTACAGCGCAGGATCAGGCCCTTCAGCTCACTGAGTCCGCACTGACCAATGATCCCTGCGCATTAACACTATCCTACACACACCGGGGACAATTTTACATGTGTACCGGACCAATTAACCCACAAGTAACAACACTTTTGGAGTGTGGGAGGAAACCGGCGTCCTCGGAGAAAACCCACGCAGGACACGGGGAGATCGTGCAAACTCCGTACAGACAGCACCTGTTGTCATCATCGAACCTGGCACCTGGGGTTCTGGTAGCAGGATGAGTGGTTTGGAATGTATCTACTAGATGTAAATGGGGCAGATCCTGGTCGCCTCTGGAAAGGAGCACTCATTTGGATTTATGTGACCTCTTATTTGCCAGCAGAGAGAGGTAAGCTGTTAAATGCGGAAGGGTTAATGAGATGAATTGGCCTCAGAAATTCATTGCCACTGACAGCCGTGGAGGCCAAGCCAATGGATGTTTTTAAGGCGGAGATTGATTGATTCTTGATTAGTGCTAGTGTCAGGGGTTATGGGGAGAAGGCAGGAGAATGGGGTTGAGAGGAAATGATAGATCAGCCACGATTGAATGGCAGAGGAGACTTGATGGGCTGAAGGACCTAATTCTGCTCCTAGAAGAACTCATGAAGTTGAGAGGAAAAAAACTGTACAGAGCTATTAATGTATTGCAGAGTGTACAGTTTTTACTGGATGTTTGAGCTATGTGAAGTGGAAGTCATTGGGGTTGTAGCGGGGAATTGGACATTGTGTGTGTGGCGCAGTGACACAGCGGGCGAGAGGCACCAGAGACCCAGGACTTGATGCTGATCTCAGGTGCGGTCTGTGAGGAGTTTGCACGTTCTCCCTGTGACCTCGTGGGTCTGGGTGCTCCAAGTAACGGTGATTATGTTATTGCAGCATCTTAGACAAACTTAACTAAAACAGAGGAGTAATTCCTCGACGAGCATACGCACAGATCACCAGAGGAATATATTGTGAGCTGATACAACAGCTGGACGGCACACAGCGGTAGAGTTGCTACCTCACAGAGCCAGAGACCCAGGTTCCATCCTGACCACAGGAGCTGTCTGTACGGAGTTTGTCCAGTCTCTGTGACCGTGTGGGTTGCCTCCGGGTGCGCTGGTTTCCTCCCACACTCCAAAGACGTACAGGTTTGTAGTTTAACTGGCTTCAGTATAAATTGTAAATTGTCCCTAGTGTGAAGGAGAGTGCTAGTGTACGGGGCGATCGCTGGCCGGTGCGGACATGGTCGGTCGGACGGCCTGTTTCCACGCTGCATCGCTCGTCAAAACTCAAAATGACTCTCCGGTGGGATCCCAAGCACCCCTCAGATCCACTATCCACTGGAGATGTTTACCGCCTATGGGCGTGGGTTTGTTGCTGGCTGCTTGCGTGTGGAATTGGCTTTGAAACTATATAAGATAATGGGCACAGTTCAATGTTGCGTGTGTAGGTGAGTGTGTGTATGTGCATGGATGTGCATTACTGGTTAGCACACAACAAAAGCTTTTCTCAACACGTGACAATAAACTAAACTGAAACTGAACTGATCTCTTTTGTCTCTCTTGGTGTTAGAGTATGCACATAGGCATGAGCACACATGCATGCACGTGTGTGCACCTGCTTTGTGTACGCCTTTATGTCTTTATGCACCGTTGTGCATGTGAATGCCCCTGCAAGCCATGTGCAATTTTGTATAGAAAGGAACTGCAAATGCTGTCTACACTGAAGAGAGACACAAGGTGCTGGAGTAACTCAGCGAGTCAATGGGTCAGTCAGCATCTCTGGAGAAAAAAAGATGGGTGATGTTTCGGGCTAGGACCCTTTTTCAGACTGAAAGTAGAGGTGGGGGGGAAGTGGAATATGCATGTGTGTGTGTGTGTGTGTATATATATTTGTGTCTGTGCTATGGTTTTGTGCAGTGTTTGCCTCTTTGTGTGTGTGTCGGATGCGAGTGCGTGTGCATGTGAGCGTGTGCGCGTGCGTGTTTTTGTCTCTTTGTGTATGTGAGTGTGTGTCCGTGCGTATGTGTGTCTGCATGCCTGTAGCTATTTGTGTATATGTGTGTGTTTGTGTGTGTGTGTCTGCATGCCTGTAGCCACGTGTGTGCATGTTTGCGTGTGTGTGTCTGCATGCCTGTAGCTATGTGTGTGTATGTGCATATATCTTTGCGTGTATGCTCCAAATTGGGTGGTGATTTGAGAAATGCTTTCCATTAAACATGTATAAATGTTGCTATGAATCAACAATTATCTATTTCTCACTTTATAAAATGTTCAGTTCATTTGGGCCAAGTTCTGATGTGCTTTGAAAGCCTAAACTAATGCAATAATAATGACTTGTGCGTTAGCTAGAATCTACAGCAATCAACCCTAGAAGCAGCACGCTGAGGCAGCTGAAGAAACCATCAGAGAAAGCCTTTGCTTTGAGTAAATCCTATTGCCTTTTAAGTGAGTTTTCTTTTCCAAGAGCCGCGATGTATGAAGATAAAAATCCATAACAAAAAGAAAGTGTGCCACTCGCTGTTTGAACTTCTGCGATTATTGCATCTTTATCTTCCACTCTTAAATTTTTAACGGATTGTGCAGCAGTCAGAGGCTGAGTGGGGAACTTCACCTCCTGTTCAACCCCACTGTGCAGACCCAACTGCTGCTTGATTCAAAATTTATGAAACTGACCTAAAACAAGAAACCGAGGCTTTTGCTGTCAGGCAACACTGCTACGTACGAATGGTGATGTGGCAACTGTGGTGTTGAAAAATACATCGCCGTCAGGGTCTGTGTACTGACGGAAAATATACACATGCATGCACGCATGCACACACGCGCACACACACACACATACATGCATGCACGCATGCACACGCACACACACTCACAAATACATGCACACACATACACATGTATGCACACACACACACACGCGCACACATGCATGCACACACACACATGCACGCACACACATACACACACACACAATATGCATGCAGACACGCACACACAAATATGCATGCATGCACACACACGCACATGCACATACACGCATGCACACAGGCATGCATACACATGCACATACACGCATGCACACACATTCATACACACACACACGCACACACACACGCACACACATGCACACACACACAGACATACACACACATTCACGCATGCACACACACAGACATGCACACAGGGATAGACACAGACACACATGCATGCACGCACGCACACACACAGGCACGTGCGCACACATATATATACACTCACACACACATGTATGCATGCACACACTCGCACATACATACACACGGATACACACATGCATACACGCGCACACTCACACAGACACACACACCGCACAGACATACAGACACACATGCACATACACAGGTGAACATACATACGCAGACCTCCTCCAAAGCCCCCCCCATTTTCCTTTTATCCCCTAACTTTCCTTTCCCACCATATCCCTCCCTCCAGCTTTACAGTTCACTCCTTCTACACGCTCTTTATCTGCCATCCTTTCGTCTCTGCTCCATCTCATGCCTTTGTTACTCACTCTACCCATCTGCCAATAAAACTGCCTCACCTTTATCTATCCACCTATTGCTTAAGACACAAAGTGCTGGACTAACTCAGCGGTTCAGGCAGCATCTGCGGAGAACATGGATTGGTGACGTTTCGAACTGGACCTTTCTTCAGTTTGAAGTCTCTCAGTCTGAAGAAGGATCTCGACCCAAAACGTCACCTGTCCATGTTCTCCACAGATGCTGCCTGACCCGCTGAGTTACTCAGCCACTCTGTGTCTTTTTTGGTAAACCAGCATCTGTGGTTCCTTGAGTTCACCTATCACTTGCCAAGCTTTGTCCCTGCCCCACCCCTCCCAGCTTTCTTCCCCCTTTCCCCAATTAGTTTTCCAAATAGTGAAAGGCCTGGATAGAGTGGATGTGGAGAGGATGTTTCCACTGATGGGAGAGTCTAGGACCAGAGCTCACAGCCTCAGAATTAAAGGACGTTCCTTTAGAAAGGAGTTGAGGAGGATTTTAGTTTCTCAGAGAATGGTGAATCTTTGAAAGGCTGTGGAAGCCAAGTCAATGGATATTTTTAAGGCAGAGATAGATAGATTCTTGATTAGTGTGGGTTTCAGGGGTTATAGGGAGAAGGCAGGAGAATGGGGTCAGGAGGGAGAGATAGATGATTGAATGGCGGAGTAGACTTGTTGGGTCAAATGGCCTAATTCTGCACCTTATGAACTGATGAACCTAGTCCGATGAAGGGTCCCGACCTGAAACGTCATCTGTCCATTCCCTCCACAGATGCAGCCTGACCCGCTGAGTTCCTCCAGCACTTTGTGTTTTACTCGAAGTGTTGGAGAAACTCAGCGACTCAGGCCACTGAACCCAGCATGAGATTAACTAATGGACAACTTTGCCATAACTCCAAGCCGGTTCTCCAGTAACCATGTCTCCAGGTAAACAATCCAGGCAATTAAGTTAATTAAAAATTCCAGAGATTAGTCAGTTGTGATTATTTGTCGTTTTTAGACGTACATTGTGGATATAACAAATTGCTACAAGCAGACGGTTCTGGCAAACCCGCTGCTAATGTTATTTAATGGAATCTGTATTGATATCTGTGCGTTTTATTTAACAGTTGCCAAAGTATTCGTCATGGGAAGCTAGTTACGGCACTTTTCCAAGGATAGAACTTTGTTAAGTGCAATATTATTCTGACCAGGTCCTTGTAAGACCAGGACATTGAGATGTTGTTGACATTGGTCCAGGTGAGTAGATTTTAGTTTAGTTTAGAGATACAGCGCGGAAACAGGCCCTTCGGCCCACCGAGTCCGCACCGACCAACGATCCCCGCACGCTAACACTATCCTACACACGCAGGGTACAATTTACATCTTATACCAAGCCAATTAATCTACAAACCTCCACGCCTTTGGAGTGTGGGAGGAAACCAAAGATCGCGGAGAAAACCCGCGCAGGTCACGGGGAGAACGTACAAACTCTGTACAGACGAGCACCCGTGGTCGGGATTGAACCTGGCGCGGTAAGGCAGCAGCTCTACCCGCTGCGCCACCGTGCCGCCCTTAATTGAATGATTCCAAAGATGAGGGACTTCAGCGACAAGGTCAGACTGGAGAGTGGAGAGAGGAGGTTGGGAGACACAGGAGACTGCAGGTGCTGCAATCAGGGGTCAAAATTCAAACTGCGTCAGGGAAAGTTGATGCTCCAGACTGCAGCAGTACGTGCTGAAGGACGCACTGAAGCTCGGTGCAGCCAACGCCAAGGCTCTGTGGGGGAGGACCATTGTCTAGGATCCTTCCGCTGCTGGACATTGAGGGGCAGAGTGGGGATGCCCCACAAACAAGGGGAGGGACATCACCACAGTGGGCCACATGAGGCACGGGTGCCGGGTATAATAGTTTAATTGAGAGACACAGCGTGGTAACAAGTCATTAGGCCCACCGAGTCCACACCGACCAGCAACACCGCACGCTAACACTATCTTACACACACTAGGGACAATTTAGCTTTTTATACCAAGCCAATTAACCTAGAAACCTGTACTGTACACAGCAAAGAAACCAGAGCACCCGGGGAAAACCCATGTACAAACTCTGTATAGACAGCGCCTGTAGTCAGGATCGAACCCGGGTCCCTGGCGCTGTGAGGCAGCAACTATACCGCTGCGCCACCGTGCCGCGCTGTGAACACGACCAAATACAGCGCTAATGAATGTAGGTATAGCCGCTGAGAAAGTTTGCACAGTTTTTGTTTTGTGTATATTTTTTTATTCTGAATAAAGTTAATTTAAATTTTTTTTTTTAAAACATCAATCAGAAATAGAATACTGGTCCACCACCGATTTTCCGGGAAGTGCTGGTCCGCACCCTTCAATCCGGACAGAATTCCCCGACCCCTCCCTGGAAGTCCCCCCGAAAATGTGGCTCCTTGGCCGGGTGAGTTGACTGATCTCTACCTCATCGGGACTTCCGCGACTGATCGGCGGGTTAACTTTTGCACCTATCTTAAACGCCATAGGAGCAAACGTCTCTTAAACATATAGGAGCAAAGAGGTCCTTCTGCAGTTGTACAGAGCCCTAGTGAGACCGCACCTGGAGTATTGTGTACAGTTTTGGTCCCCTAATTTGAGGAAGGACATTCTTGCGATTGAGGGAGTGCAGCGTAGGTTTACAAGGTTAATTCCCGGGATGGCGGGACTTTCATATGCAGAGAGAATGGAGCGGCTGGACTTGTACACTCTGGAGTTTAGAAGGATGAGAGGGTATCTTATTGAAACCAAAAAGATTGTTAAGGGTTTGCACACGCTGGAGGCAGGAAACATATTCCCGATGTTGGGGGAGTCCAGAACCAGGGACCACAGTTTAAGAATAAGGGGTAAGCCATTTAGAACGGAGACGAGGAAACACTTTTTCTCACAGAGAGTTGTGAGTCTGTGGAATTCTCTGCCTCAGAGAGTGGTGGAGGCAGGTTCTCTGGATGCTTTCAAGAGAGAGCTGGATAGGGCTCTTAAAGATAGCGGAGTCAGGGGATATGGGGAGAAGGCAGGAACGGGGGTACTGATTGGGGATGATCAGCCATGATCACATTGAATGGCGGTGCTGGCTCGAAGGGCCGAATGGCCTACTCCTGCACCTATTGTCTATTGTCTATTGTCTATTGCCACATCATACCTGCCTCCACCACCACCCCTGGCAGTGCATTCCTGGCACCCACCGCACATAGTTAAAAACTTGCCCCACGCATCTCCTTTAAACTTTGCTCCCCCACCTTAAATCTATTCCCTCTGGTAATTGATATTTCTACTCTTGGGGAAAAAAATCTCCACCTTGTCTATCCTCTCTCTGCCTCTCCTAATTTTATATACTTTCATTGGGTCTCCCGGCAATCTTCAGCGTTCCAGAGAAAGCAATCCAAGTCTGTCCAAGTTTCCATGCTGTATCATTCAATCAATTCAATTCAATTACAATTGGATTGTTGGGATGAGTAGTTTAGTTTAGTTTAGATTAGTTTTGTTTGGAGATACGGCGTGGAAACAGGCCCTTCGTGCCCACCGAGTCCGCGCAGACCAACAATCCCCGTTCACTAGCACTATCCTACACACAAGGGGCGTGGGAGTTAACCGGAGCACCCGGAGAAAACTCACACGGACACGGGGAGAATGTACAAACTGTGTACAGACAGCACCCGCAGTGAGGATCACTAACGCTGTAAGGCAAGAACTCTACCACTGCGCCACTGTGCTTACACGTACATGGTCTTGCATACAGTGGACAGTGCCAAGGACTTCCAGATTTGCCCCAAAGCTTTTCAAGACTCTGTTTAGTTTAGTTTGGAGACACAGAGCGGAAACTAACCCTTCGACCCACCGAATCTGTGCCGGCCAGCGATCGCCCCATTCACTAGCACTATCCTACACAATAGGGACAATTTACAATCTTTACTAAAGCCAATTAACCGACAAACCTGTACGTCTTTGGAGTGTGAGAGCAAACCCGAGCAATCCGGAGAAAACCCACGCAAGTCTCGGGGAGAATGAACAAACTCTGTCCAGACCAGCACCCGTGGTCAGGATTGAACCCGGGACTCTGGTGTCGTAAGGCAGCAACTCTACCGCTGCACCACCACTGTTTTCTGCCCTGCCCTCTCCCCCCCCCATCAACGCCCACACTGCTCCAAACACTCGCTCAAACTTTATATCATCAGCCAAACACATTTGCAACTAACTTTGTCCCCACCTTGTGGCACCCTATCGAAATTAATGCTCTCTGCTCAGCACTGAGTTACAGTCAGGTCTGAGGCCAGGAATACACAAAGTGATTGCAGTGTCACAGAACCACCTTTCACTGCATGACTGAGGTATTGTCACACGGAACAGATTAGTAGAAACACTGTTTAAATTGTGTACTAAATCTCAAAAAGTCGGAAGCATTCAAAAATGATCACTAATTATTGGAACAAAGTCTTTATAGAATCATCGAGTCATAGAGTGATGCAGCGTGGAAACAGGCCCTTCGGCCAACTTGCCCACACCGGCCACTTACTATGTCCCAGCTACACTACGTGGGCAAAAGGGCCTGTTTCCATGCTGTATCTCTGAACGAAACTAAACTAACAGTTGATGTCGAGGAAGGGGCTGCTTTACACCGAAATGCTGGAGTAACTCAACGGGTCAGGCAGCATCTCTGGAGAGAAGGAATGGGTGACGTTTCGTGTCGAGAATCTTCTTCAGACCCGTGCCTTATTTTTTTCACCCGCTCTATGGAAAGGTGGTTCATCTCCACAACCTCCTGTAAACCCACGGTCAAACGTAGCTACTATGTGTATCGTTTCCAGCAGGGCATCATAACTCCATCAGCCGTGACATCTTTATATCAACTGGGGTGTGGGCTTACAAGCTGTTGATTAGCCTGCAGCAAGTGCTATTCCCTTCACAATTAGTCCATGCCCACTGTTGCAAGTTGCAGGAGTTGCCGCAGATGTGTTAATAGGATTAGCACAGGAGTAACCCATCTCCAGGCTTTCACAGGAGTAAGTCATCTACTATTGCCTTGCCCGTTATTGAGGGGACAAGTAATGAGTGTATTGGCAGCTCTAAGAGAAACACCTAATGTCAACTATTGGAGTTAAGGACCTGTCCCACTTACGTGATTTTTTTCGGCAACTTGCCGGCACCCGACATAGTCGTAGCATATCGCCGAAAATTTTCAACAGGTTCAAAATCCAGAAAAAGGTACAACTCTTTTGGGCGACTCCTCACCACCAAACAGGCGTCACCCCACGAATGTGAGAGTAACGCAAAGATTTAATAAGAATCTGAGCGGTAACTTTTTCACACAAAGGTTGGTGGGTGTATGGAACGAGCTGCCGGAGGAGGCAGTTGGGGCTGGGACTATTGCGACGTTTAAGAAACATTTGGACAGGTACATGGATAGGACAGGTTTGGAGGGATATGGGCCAAATGCAGGTGGGTGCGAGTGGGACTAGTGTGGATGGGACATGCTGGCCCGTGTGCGCAAGTCGGGCCGAAGGGCCTGTATCCACGCTGTATCATTCTATGACTCATGGATTGTAACTTGCGTCAATACCAGGAATAATGCGTTTAAGAAGGAACTGCAGATGCTGGAAAATCGAAGGTAGATAAAAGTGCTTGAGAAACTCAGCGGGTGCAGCAGCATCTATGGAGCGAAGGAAATATTTCCTTCGCTCCATAGATGCTGCTGCACCTGCTGAATTTCTCCAGCACTTTTGTCTACCAGGAATAATGCTTCTGTCTGGTCATGGTCAAATGGACACCACTACAGGTGATCAAGCCCCCATAACATTATTAGTCTGACCTACGTTTCTATGCTCGTTCCTATGAATGGCAAAACTAATTTAATCTCATTCTTAATCTCTTTAGAGAGTAATTCCAATTCAATACTGAGATGATCAAACACTTTGGCTTCACTCCTCACACAACCTGGTTTATGGGTCACTGCTTGCATCTCAAGTCCTCTCCCATTGTGCTCCTTCTCTTTCTCTCTCTCTCTCACTATCTATCTATCTATCTATCTATCTCTCTATCTATCTATCTCTCTCTCTCTCTGTCTCTCTCTCTCTCTCTCTCTCTCTCTCTATCTATCTCTCTATCTCTCTATCTCTCTCTCTCTCTCTCTCTATCTCTCTCTCTATCTATCTATCTATCTATCTATCTATCTATCTATCTATCTATCTATCTATCTATCTATCTATCTATCTATCTATCTATCTATCTATCTATCTATCTATCTATCTATCTATCTATCTATCTATCTATCTATCTATCTATCTATCTATCTATCTATCTATCTGTCTGTCTATCTATCTATCTATCTATCTATCTATCTATCTATCTATCTATCTATCTATCTTTATCTATCTATTTAAACTGTCTGTCTATCTATCAGTCTTTCGGGTCGAGACTCCTTCTTCAGACTCAAGGTCTTCATAGTCTCCTAGTCTGAAGAAGGGTCTCGACCTGAAACGTCACCCATTCCTTCTCTCCGGAGATGCCGCCGGTCCCGCTGAGTCACTCCAGCGTTTTGTGTCTGTCTTCGCTGTCTTCTGCCCAGTTCCTTCCTGCACGTGTGAAGAAGGGTCTCGACCCTCAAACGTCACCTATTTCCTTCGCTCCACTGATGCTGCCTCACCCGCTGAGATTCTCCAGCGTTTTTGTCCACCTCCCTGCACTAGAGTTATTTTTAAGCCAGGACCAGCCTTGGTCATGACCTTTCCCTGTAGGGGAGCAAGAGGTTGCCCAAAAATAGCCACTTTCATTACTGCTGCTCAGGTGGCCTTTAGCAGGATTGGAAGGATCGGAGGCTGAGAAAGCTGAGCCACAGTTTATGCCACGTCTTTATGGTGGTTGAGAGTTGAAATAAATGGCTCCTATTGAGGGGAGAAAGAGAGTGCAGTGGCGTACACAGCTCAGTATATCATTGCAAAGCATCTCAAACTCATTTCATGGGAAGAGGGAACTGTGTGGCAGACACAGCTTCGCCAGATATCAATTTTAGTCTTTAAACTGTTTATTTTGTACCGTGGAGAAAAGTTCCGTAAGGGCACTGACGGACAAATATTTAATTAATCTTTCGAACAAATGCCTTGACTTTTTACTTTCGATATCAGACACCGAGTCTTGTGAACTCGACCGGACGTGGCTGCAAGTAAAAGGTTGCGGCACATGTTAACACTAAAATCTCATTTGGTTCTCCTGTTCCCGAAGGCCTTCTTAACCGCACAACAGCTCGAGAGTAATACTAAAGGTCACTCAATAATGTTTAAAAGAAACTACAAGCTGGAGACACATGTGCAAAGTCTACCGCAGAATATTCTAATCAAAGCCAGACACAAACCACCTTCACAATCGCGCCGGACTAAATAGTCTTCAAACAAAATCTATTTAACAGCATATTGGTTAATTTTGTCTATTTACTCGAATTTCTCCTTTATTTCCCATGTGGCCATCGAGGCCGTCTCCATCTGCTATTCCTTCCTCCTCACACAGAAAGCGATTGTGATATTGGCTGCAGAAGACTCACTGGTAAGTAAAGATTTAATAGGAATCGGAGGGGTAACTTTTTCACACAAAGGGTGGTGGGTGGCTGGAACGAGCTGCCGGAGGTGGTAGTTGAGGCAGGGACTATCGCAACGTTTATAGAAACAATTGGACAGGTACATGTCCTATCCATGTTTGGAGGGATTCGGGCAAAATCCAGGCAGGTGGGACTAGTGTAGATGGGACATGTTGGCCGGTGTGGGCAAGTTGGGCTGAAGAGCCTGTTTCTATGCAGTATGGCTCTATGACTCTATGAGGAACATGCCTTTCATCCCACAATTCCTGTCGTAGTGAGTACATGATGCCAAGTTAAACTAATCTCATCTGTCTGAACATTCTTGCCATAGAGGGAGTACAGAGAAGGTTCAACCAGACTGATTCCTGGGATGGCAGGACTTTCATATGAAGAAAGACTGGATAGACTCGGCTTGTACTCGCTAGAATTTAGAAGATTGAGGGGGGATCTTATAAAAACTTACAAAATGCTTAAGGGGTTGGACAGGAAGATTGTTCCCGATGTTGGGGAAGTCCAGAACAAGGGGTCACAGTTTAAGGATAAGGGGGAAGTCTTTTAGGACCGAGATGAGAAAA
Organism: Leucoraja erinaceus; assembly: GCF_028641065.1. NCBI lineage: Eukaryota > Metazoa > Chordata > Chondrichthyes > Rajiformes > Rajidae > Leucoraja > Leucoraja erinaceus. The sequence continues at coordinate 6,211,168 of NC_073407.1, read as the reverse complement.
GAAAATGTCACACAGAGAGTGGAGAGAAGGCAGGGATGGGATACTGAGTTGGATGATCAGCCATGATCATATCGAATGGCGGTGCAGGCTCGAAGGGCCGAATGGCCTACTCCTGCTCCTATTTTCTATGTTTCTATGTTTCTATGATCCGTATCTCCTCATTAGATGGGTGGCACAATGGCGCAGCGGGTAGAGCTGCTACCTCACAGCATTAGAGTCCCAGTTTTCGATCCTGAGCTCGGGTGCTGTCTGTCTGTGTGCCAGGTTTAGAGGGATATGGGCTAAATGTAGGCAGGTGGGATCAGTGTAGCTGGGACATGTTGGTCGGTGTGTGAGCAGGTTGGGCTGAGGGGCCTGTTTCCATGCAGTATCACTCTATGACTCTGTGACTCAGTAAGTAAGCAAGCAGTCGTCCTGCCCTGAACTGCAGTGTTCTGCTGTTAAGATGTTGGAGAAACTGGGGAAAAGTATATTCCCCTCCTCTCATCCCCCGAAAGTCAACACGACATTATGTGTGCATATGCAGCTTAATGTGTTTCTCTGAAAGCTTGTATTACTCTGATTCTCAAAGCAGGCTTTTAAACTTTCAGGGGCTGCTCTTCAATCATGCATTGCTTCCCTTAATTGCTTTTTGTTTAATCTCCTTGAGGGAGCGGCAGCCATTTTGCAACTGACTTGAACACAGAGTGCAAAATGGCGGGGTGGTGGGCCCGCGTAACTCTGTCCCTGTTCTGTGGCGATCCATTGTCAGCCAACACATAGACCCCATTATAAAACAAGGAACCGCAGATGCAGGTTTACAAAAGAAGACACAATGTGCTGGAGTATCTCAGCAGGTCAAGCAGCATCCCTGGGAAAGGCGACGCCATGTTCTCCTGAGATGCTGCCTGACCCGCTGAGCTGCTCTAGCGCTCTGTGTCTTCTTAAATAAACCCATTAACACTGTGCACGATATCTCGGCCTCTTCTTTGGTGAAGGAGGTTTATGATAATGATCCCAGGAAAGATTGGGTTAATATATGAAGAGCGTTTGATGACACTGGGCCTGTACTCGCTGGAACTTAAAAGGACCTCATAGAAACTTACCGTAAAATGAAAGGCCTCCATAGAGTGGATGTGGAGAGGATGTTTCCACTAGTGGGAGAGTCTAGGACCAGAGGGCACAGCCTCAGAGTAAAAGGATGTACCTTTAGGAAGGAGATGAGGAAGAATTTCATTAGTCAGATGTTTGTGAATCTGTGGGATTCATAGCCACAGACGGCTGTGGAGGCCAAGTCATTGGTTATTCTTAAGGCTGAGATAGATAGGTTCTTGATTAGTATGGCTCTGGGGTCATGGGGAGAAGGCAGAATTCACCACCCTCTGGCTAAAGAAATTCCTCCTCGTCTCCTTTCTAAAGGTACTCCCTTTTATTCTGAGGCTGTGCCCTCTGGTTCTAAACTGTGCCACTAGTGGAAACATCGTCTCCACATCCGGGCCTTCTCTATCCCTATCACATCTCTATCCAGGCCTTTCACTATTTGGTGAGTTCTTTCACTGCAACTTTACAGGTGGGTTAATACAATAACACACAGATAAATATGTCATAATCAATAACTCAATAAAATTAATCATCAGTATTACTAGGTTTCCAGAACTTAATAGTGCAACTAATGAAATAAAAGTTTGGGATTACATAGGATATCCAGCAGCAACACAGGCCATTCAGCCTAAAGTTTTTATTCTGGAGAGGCCACAGAGTCCTGGAGTAACTCAGCGGGTCAGGCAGCATCTCAGGTGAACATGGATTGGGGACATTTCAGGTTGTTCAGACTGATTGTAGGGGGGGGGAGGGGCAGGACAAAGAGAGGACGGTCATTACATGGGCAGATGGTTGGACAAAGGCCAGAGATGAAAATGACCGAAGGTGTGAGACAAAAGGATTGAAGAGCTGTGAATTGTGAAGCTGGAGGAAAGGAACGTGGGTGGAGGGGGAGGGGAGAAATAGATGGAAATCTGCGTGGGACACAGGGGAGGGGAACAGGAAGGAAGGTGAAGGGAAAGATTGGAGAGGGGGGGGGGGGGGGGGGGGTATGGAATTACCTGAATTTGGAGAATTCAATGTTCATACCATTGGGTTTAGCTTAGTTTAAAGATGCAGCAAGGAAACCGGACCCTTCGGCCCACCCAACCCATGCCGACCAGCGGTCACATCTACACTAGTTCCATCCAACACATCAGGGACAATTTACAGAGGCCAATTAACCTACAAACCCGCACGACTTTGGGATGCGGGAGGAAACCTGAGCACCCGGAGAAAACCCACGGGGAGAACATACAAACGCCATACAGACAGCACCGGAGGTCAGGAACGAACCCGGGTCTCTGGCACTGTAAGGCAGCAACTCGAACGATGCCTTACAGGGTGAGGCAACCCAAGGGTTGTAAGCTACCCAGGGGGAACATGAGGTGTTGCTCCAAAGATCGACAGAAAGAGCTGGAGTAACTCAGGGGGTCGGGCAGCATCTGTGGAGGAAAGGATTAGGTGGCGTTTCGGGTCGAGACCCTTCTTGTTTTTCCTCGGGTTATCCAACCAAGTGAACTGGAAGAGATTTCTGGATTCCGCTGCAGATTCACCTCTTCGCCGACCTCGCTTCAGTCTAACGCAAGTGGACACTCTCAGCGTGAGGTGGACTCCTGCAGGTTGATGACAGAGATGACTGCAGACAGCAAGGGAGCCTCCGCTGGGCTTTTCATGGCATCGAAGCTGCTTTTCAGCGCAGAGGGCAAGGGCCCTTCAGCAGCCCAGGAGGCAACCTCCGGCAGAGGAAACACTTCTGATTTGGTTCTTCCAGCACCAGGGACAGTGCAAGTCACTGCAGGTAACGTTACCGTCAGCAACCTTGTGAACGCTGCAAACTCCCAGTCACACATCAAAAATGGGGGTGACGTTTAACAGGTCCTCTGGTCATAGTGGCTGCCTCACAGCGCCAGAGACCCGGGTTCGATCCTGACTACGGATGCTGTCTGAGTGGAGTTTGCACCTTCTCCCTGTGACTGTGTGGGTTTCCTCCGGGTGCTCCGGTTTCTTCCCACATGCCAAAGACGTGCGGGCTTGTTGGTTAATGTAAATTTCCCCCTAGTGTGCAGGGAGTGGATGAGAAATCGGGATAACATAGAGCTAGTGTGAACAGGTGATAGAAGTCGACAGGGTCTCAGTGGGCCGAAGGGCCTGTTTCTACTCTGTATCTCTAAACTAAACTAAATTAATCGGCCAGTTGATGCTTCTAAGTTGCCTAGTTATGAAGCACTGGTTTGTGTCACAGTATTTTCTGATGGACAGTAAATTTGAAACGGAAACTGGTTTCATTTAAATGGCCCCTATAATTTTAGTATTAATAAAATACTTGAATTCATAGCTGCAGCAATTTCTTCAACATATAGCTCTTGCTTCATCAGAGAAAAATGTTTTCCAGCTGCCTCATAAAAGCGTATGGAATGTAATAAAGATTTTTCCTCTTTTGTTTATTTATGGTTTGGCAATTTCTAACCCCCATTTGTCGATCTCGTCATATTCTGATGCAGTTCTGTTTGATATCATACACCAGGCACTAACAGGTAACTCCACAACCATGCAGAAACAAGACAAGGCAGATGCTGGTTTACTGAGAAGGCCACACAGTGCCGGAGTAACTCAGCGGGTCAGGCAGCATCTCTGGGGAAACATGATGTCCTTCAGGGCAAATACACAGCCATCCCTGGAGTTGAACACACAGTAGGGGAGCAGCCTCTCTTGAGATAAAGAGCGGCACAGTGGCGCAGAGGTAGAATTGATGCCTTTCAGCGCCAGAGACCCGGGTTCGATCCAGGCTACGAGTGCTGTCTGTACGGAGTTTGCGCGTTCTCCCCGTGGCGTGCGTGGGTTTTCTGCGGGATCTCCGGTTGGCTTGGTAAAATTGTAAATTGCCCCTAGTGTGTGTAGGATAGTGTTAGCGGGCAGGGGGCGCTGTATCTCTAAAACTAAACTAAACTGAAGGGCTTGTCCCACTTGGGCGTCATTTGCACGAAATTTCCACGACATCCTAAAAATTGGTTGGCGTGTCGTGACGCACACATGGCACGTGGTGAGGCGTGGTGGCGTGTGCAGTGACGCACGGTAACGCACGGCGCCCCAGGATTTTGGAATGCTCAAAATCCTCGCGCGCCGCTTGCGTGATGTATCCCTTACTGATGACGTACGCTGACATGTAGCGTGTGGTGACGTATGGTTACGCACGGTGGCGCACGAACGTTGCCTATGCTGATTTATTATGCGTCACCGTGCATCAATGTCCGTAACCATGCGCCGCCTGTACGCCGTCGGCGCGTCATTTGCGCGTCATTTGAGCGCCGCACCACGTGACCACCCAGGTATAAAGCGCGCGTAGTTTTGACATTTTTTCGCTGAGAAAATCCTCGCCACGGAGATCGGACTAAGTACGAATGACATTGCAAATGCCTCCCAAAAGAAGCAGGGCCCTCAAGAGCACTTGGCGCGCAACTGTCGTATTGCTAGACGATTTTTGCGCGGCAGTCACTACCGGCTTGTCACGTAAATGACGCGCAAATGTCCCCCAAGTGGGACAGGCCCTTAAGATACACCCCAGGGTAGTGGGGAATTGTCATGCAGAAATGCTGAGTCAAGGTTCCAGTGAGAATTGTTCCCAAGTGATACTATTCAAGGGTCAAGAACAGTTACTTCCATACATCCATTAAGCTCTTGAACCCTATCCACAACCCTAGGTCAGCATCGGACCATTACGGACTTTGTATAAGGGCTGAACTGCATCCGTCAGTTTGCACTATTATGGTCTAGATACTGAGTATAGCTGATAATTGGAGACTGACTATCTTCAATCGGACTTCACTGGACTTTATATTGAACTTAACATTATTCCCTTTATCCTGTATCTGTACACTGTGGACGGCATGATTGTAATCATGTATAGACTTTCCACTAATGAGCCTGCAAAGTTGCAGCAAGGAAGGATTTCACCGTAGATAGACACAAAATGCTGGAGTAACTCAGCGGATCAGGCAGCATTTCTGGAGAAAAGGAATAGGTGACGTTTTGGGTCGAGACTCTTCTTCAGACCCGAAATGTCACCTATTCATTCCTTTTCGCCAGAGATGCTGTCTGAGCCGTTGAGTTACTCCAGTATGTTGTGTCTATCTTTGTTGTAAACCAGCAACTCACCTCATTCTTGATTAGTACGGGTGTCAGAGGTTGTGGGGAGAAGGCAGGAGAATAGGGTTAGGTGGGAGAGATTGAATGGCAGAGTAGACTTGCTGTGCCGAATGGCCTAATTCTAATCCTGTTCCTTATGACCTCATGAGTATCTGCAGTTCCTTTGTACACGGTGGCGCAGCGGTAGAGTTACTGCCTTACAGCGTCAGAGACCCGGGTTCGATCCTGACTACGGGTGCTGTCTGTACGGAGTTTTTACATTCTCCCGGTGGCCGTGTGGGTTTACTCCAGGTGCTCAGGCTTCCTCCCACACTCCAAAGACGTACAGGTTTTGTAGGTCAACTGGCTTCGGTAAAATTTGGCCCTAGTGTGCGGGATAGTGTTAGTGTACGGGGATTGCTGGTCGGCACGGATTCGGTGGGCCGAAGGGCCTGTTTTCGCGCTGTACCTCTAAACTAAACTAAACTGCACAAGAGTTTTATTGCCCTGGTTCTGGTGCTTGTGGCTATGAACCACACTTGACTCTTCTCTTGTTCCTGGAGTGTATGGTTTAGTACAGACTATATTAGGATCCACAGAGGTCTGTGTATATAATCATTTCTAAATTAAAGATTAAAGCAGGCCTTCAGTACAACCAGGCAACCCTTGTTTGTGACCAATCAGTGGACATCCGAAGGCGGCAAGCATTTTCATGCCGTTAGCACTGAGATTCAGAACTTGTCCATGTTAACTTTCATCGAATTGGTGCCTAGAAATAGATTTCTTTTTTTAAAAGAAACCCTCGTTTAATTTGCTATTTACTCGTATCAGGAGTCGTAAACTTTACCTTGTCCACAAAATAGCCGGAAAATCCCAGCAGTGCTCAAGGGGGTGGTGATGGTAAAGAGAAGGCAATAATTTGTGTCGACCATCTGTTTGTGAATTATATTGCCCGCTGTCGTTTTAAGCTTCTGCCATTGATCGGCAGGCAGTGGTTATCAGAGAGACTTTCTGAATCCTACTTTGCACGCCAGAGATGCCTTCTCTCCAGAGATGCTGCCTGTCCCGCTGAGTTACTCCAGCATTTTGTGTATGTCTTCAGTTTAAACCAGCATCTGCAGTTCCTGCCTACACATTGTGCCGTGTGTGTTAACACTCACTTGAGCTCAGTCGCCCTGTAAGGTTGAGTTGAAAGGGTTTGAGTGGCCAGGAGATTGCATGCTCCTGCTATTTCACAAGCAATCAGGATGGCCTCCCCCCTTGTGTGCTTGTTCAGGGTGAACAGAATGTCTTGTACAGCCACGAGCGAGGAAACTAGGTCACTTAGAATCAGCCTCCTCTAAACTGCCTCTGAGCATCAAGGCACGAAACAAGGAGAGAGAAAAGAAAGGCACTTCAGCACCACTTCACCCCACCGCGAATATTGAATGCCCACTTCTGACAGGGGAGGGGATAAAGGCAGCCGAGCACAAGCTCTGTTCATTCTCCCTGTGTAACCTGCCGCCCCAGTTCTGCTGCACCTGCCTTTGTGAAGCTGTCCAGGGAACCTCCAGATGCTGGGTGAACTGAGGCTCAACTTAAAACAGTTACCGCACAGCAGAAATGAGCGGCCCAACTCTGTGGGTCAAAATTGGTCCACGGTGCTTTATTTTATCAAGGTAAGTTATTTTCCGGTCAGTCGCACTGCACTGATTTACTTCAAACGTATTGAATGCAGGAGTTTAGAACTGGGGAAGCAATGTTTGCAAGTATGTTCGGGCAGCACGGTGGCGCAGCGGGTGGAGCTGCTGCCTCGCTGCACCAGAGCCCCAGGTTCGATCCTGACGCCAGGGTACTATCTATATGGAGTTTGCACGTTCTCCCTGGGACCATGTGGGTTTCCTCCGGGTGCTCCGGTTTCCTCCCACACTACAAAGACGGACAGGTCTGTGGGTTAATTGGGTCTGGTAAAATTGTAAGTTGTCTTCCTTGTGTAGAGGTTAATTGGTCTCTGTAAATTGCCCCTGTGTGTGTAGGGAGTGGATGAGAAAGCGGGATAACATGGAACTCGTGTGTGAACGAGTGATCGATGGACAGCCTGGATCAGGTGGGCCGAATGGCCTGTTTCCATGCAGTATCTTTCGATTCAACTTTTCAATTCGCTCAATATATATGTTTTAAAATGCACTGGGGCATAGGAATACTTCCTTTCGAGTTTCGAAACCAGGGCCAGGCTCACAACTTGATGTGAAAACTCGGAAACTTGAGCGAGGGAGGAATCTGGACCCCTCTTTCCGCGATCTATTCCTGGGAAAACCCGCCGACCCTGATCACGTGCTGAGGAATAGCTCCTGCGCTTTGCGGTGCCAAGAAAACGGATGCATTAAGGGGAAAGGGTAATAACAGAAGTCAGCTCCAAAAAGGTTAATTAAGGCAATTGCACCATTCCTGGCGGAGCATGAAGACTGCATCTTGCTGCGAGCATGTATAAGCAGATCAATTTGATGCAGTTTCTGCCCCGCATACACAGGGAGAAAACCAATAACAGATTTATGTGAGCCAGTTTAAAAAGCCTAGTGTGAATAGCACCTAAATTAAATTAGGAGAGCAACAGCATTAGAAAAGCTCCTGTTGTCTCTTAGTTATATGGCCATTGGATTAAGGTGGCTGTAAGCACACTGTGTAAGATGTGATTTTATTAGGTTGCTTAGATGCATGAGGCTGACATGTTTATTGTGCAAGGCTCCAGCAATGATGTTCCAAACTGCAAGCACTCACTTGATATTGCAAACGCTGCCTCTCCTATTATTAAGAGGGTTCGAAAGGAAAAAAAATCAATTGCTAACAGTCGCAGCTCAGTTAAACTATTTTTCACTGATTTTTGTTTGAACTGCTAAGGAGCTAGCGTGCCTTTATTAGCACCCCACGGCCATTTCATATTTTTAATGGAACTCATTGTAACTTTGCAACACGTTTGTGGTTGCCGTTCGCAGAATGTACCCGGGTAATGAATGAATAAGTTTATTGGCCAACTATTCACATACAAGGGATTTGCCTTGGCGCTCCGCCCGCAGCAGATCTTCATCTTGTTACCCCGTCCACTCTGTCTTGTTTAAAGCTCCTGCCAAAACCACAGAATGAGCACACAGTGGGCGGCACGGTGGCGCAGCGGTAGATTTTCTGCCTCACAGCGCCAGAGACCCGGGTCTTTGTGGAGTTTGCACGTTCCCCCCGTGACCTGTGTGGGTTTCCTCAGGGTGCTCTGATTTCCTCCCACACTCCAAAGACGTGCAGGTTTGTAAGTTGATTGGCTTCTGTAAATTGTAAATTGTCCCTAGTGTGTAGGATAGTGTTAGTGTACGGGGAGATCGCTGGTCGGCGCGGACTCGGTGGGCCGAAGGGCCTGTTTCTGCGCTGTATCTCTAAAGTCTAAAAGCACACAGCCGGAGTTGTGATTTATAAGACATTCAGTTATACCGTGGCAGGGGGGCCTACAAAGACGGCCATAAAGTTTTGATACTCAACATTTGCCGGATAACAAAAATTGATTCTACATTCAGAGCTGTCCCTGAGACTGATGTTGCTAAGTTATGCCACAACAGCTGGTCTGTAAGTCATTGCTTTCCCATGTCAGAATAATCTCTGCAATATCACCGTAACTATCTCGTGAGATCAGGAGTTAGAATAACTGCCTTTTGCTTTTGCTTCCTTTCAAAGGGCGGCACGGTGGCGCAGCGGTCGATTCGCTGATTTACAGCGCCGGAGACCCGGGTTCCATCCTGACTACGGGTGCTGTCTGTATGGAGTTTGTACGTTCTCCCCGCAACCACGTGGGTTTTCCCCGGGTGCTCCGGCTTCCTCCCACACTCCAAAGACGTACAGGTTTGTAGGTTGTACATGTGGCAGAAGCTATTGGCTTTGGTAAAAATTGTAAATTGTCCCTTGTGTGTAGGATAGTGCTAGTGTACGGGGCGATTGCTGGTCGGCACAGACTCGGTGGGCTGAAGGGCCAAACTAAACTAAATAGTCCCGGACGTAGACAATTAATTAATTAATTTTGGCATAGCTTTAGGGAGAGGTTGGGCTGACTAGGTCTTTATTCCTTGGCGTTCAGGAGGATGAGGGGTGATCTTGTAGGGGTGTATAATATCATGAGTGGAATAGATAATGGAGATTTAGTTTAGTTTAGTTTAGAGATACAACGCAAAACCAGGCCCTTTCGACCCACCGGGTCCGCGCCGACCAGCTATCCCCGCACATTAACACTATCCTATACCCACTAGGGACAATTTTTACATTTACCAACCCAATTAACCGACATACTTTGGAGTGTGGGAGGAAACAGAAGTTCTTGGATAAAACCCACACAGGTCACGGGGAGAACGTACAAACTCTGTACAGACTAGCACCCGTGGTCAGGATCGAACCCGGGTCTCCGGCGTTGCATTCGCTGTAAGGCAGCAACTCTACAACCCGCCACTGCGCAGACTCTTTTACACAGAGTTGGGAAATTGAGAACTAAAGGGAACAAATTTCAAAGTGAGAGGGGGAAGATTTAATTGGAACCTGAGGGACAACTTCTCCACTCAGAGGGTGGTGGGTTTATGCAACGAGTGGAAGAGGGATTAGATGAGGCAGAAACACTGGGAGACATTTGGATATGTACATGGATAGGAACGTTTTAGAGGGATATGGGCCAAAACGCAGGGAGGTGGGACTACTATAGACTGGGCTTCTTGTCGGCATGGACTGCTTGGGCCGAAGGGCCTGTTTGCACACTGTCTGATTCTATGACTAAGTCAGGAGCAAGGAGACAAAGATTGAAATTATTTTGTGGAAAGATTGGTGGGATTTTGATCAAATAAAATTCACTCAAGACGTGCCATGTGTCTGGAACTTATTGCCAACTCGAACAGGGATGGACATTTTTTGTTTCGTTTAGTTTAGAGATACAGTGCAGAAACAGGCCCTTCGGCCCATCGAGTCCACGCGGACCAGCGATCCCCGTACACTGCTCGATCCTACACTCACGAGGGACAATTTACAGTTTTCTTTTACCAAAACCAAAATAACCTACACACCTGACCTGCGAGACCACACCTGGAGTATTGCGTACAGCTTTGGTCTCCTAATCTGAGGAAAGACATTCTTGCCATAGAGGGAGTACAGAGAAGGTTCACCAGACTGATTCCTGGGATGTCAGGACTTTCATATGAATAAAGACTGGATAGACTCGGCTTGTACTCGCTAGAATTTAGAAGATTGAGGGGGGATCTTATAGAAACTTACAAAATTCTTAAGGGGTTGGACAGACTAGATGCAGGAAGATTGTTCCCGATGTTGGGGAAGTCCAGAACAAGGGGGTCACAGTTTAAGGATAAGGGGGAAATCTTTTAGGACCGAGATGAGAAAAACATTTTTCACACAGAGAGTGGTGAATCTCTGTAATTCTCTGCCACAGAAGGTAGTTGAGGCCAGTTCATTGGCTATATTTAAGAGGGAGTTAGATGTGGCCCTTGTGGCTAAAGGTATCAGGGGGTATGGAGAGAAGGCAGGTACAGGATACTGAGTTGGATGATCAGCCATGATCATATTGAATGGCGGTGCAGGCTCGAAGGGCCGAACGGCCTACTCCTGCACCTATTTTCTATGTTTCTATGTTTCCATCTTTGGAGTGTGGGAGGAAACCGGAGCACCTGGAGAAAACCCACCTGGTCACGGGGAGAACGTACTAAACTCCGTACAGGCAGGGCCTGTGGTTTGGATTGAACCCTGGTCTCTGGCGCTGTGAGGCAGCAACTCTACTGCTGCGCCACCGTGCTGAGTCATTCTAACTAAATCTGTGCTTACTCAAGCACTTCTATCACCTGTGTGTTTGTGTCTGTGTTCATTCATACCAGTCAATAATATTCTATTCGCCCCATAGAAAGTGTGAAGTACATTAAAATATTAACATCATATGAGGATACTATTTCCATTTTAGCGCCCAGACACACTGAAACATCTGATTCCGTTCAATCCCTTTTATGGATATTTTACCATAAATGTTTTGCCCATTTCAGGAAAGCAAGAAGAATTCTACACCATTCTCTTGGCGGTTCATCAATTAGAATTGATCGCTGTGTGTTTAGCCTTTGTATTTATATTACCCTCAGGAAAAGACTTTAAACTACAAAAATATTGTTCTGCATCGAGATAGGTCTTGCAGATCAATTGGTTACAATCATCCTCCCCTCCCCTCCCCCTCCCTCCCTCTCCCCTCCCCCTCCCTCCCTCTTTACCCCCTTCCTCCCAGCTCGTCGTTTTACCAGTTCTCTACATTGTTTCTCTTGAAATCACACTTTCTCTTGCCAACAATTGACCGCCCTGCCTGAGTTTCATTGCAGCCGGCCCTAATTGTCCCATTGCCCCACTCCCACCCCACTACTTTCAGTCTGAAGAAGGGTCCCGACCCGAAACGTCACCCATCCTTTTCCTCCAGAGATGCCGCCTGCCAACGACCCCGAGGAGTTTACTCCGGGGGTTACTTTGTGTTTACAACAGTTGAATATTCTGCTCTGGGCTAACCCTGATGACCAAGAAAGGCAGAACACCAAGATATGAATGCAGGAGTCACCATTTAGCCCTTTTGTGCACCGACGTGAAAATATGTCATGGTAATATGAAAAGTGAAGAAGGTATTGACGATCTCCTCAATGGGATCTGAATCAACTTAGCCACACGGGCCGAGGAATCCCTCTTAAATATAGCCAATGAAGTGGCCTCAACTACCCTCTGTGGCAGAGAGTTCATTCACCACTCGTGTGAAAAAAGTTCTTGGTTTTAAAGGATTTTTATCCTTAAGCTGTGACCCCTTTGTCCTGGACTTCCCTAACATCGGGAACAATCTTCCTGCATCTAGCCTGTCCAACCCCTTAAGAATTTTGTAAGTTTCTATATCAATCTTCTAATTCTAGAGAGTATAAACCAAGTCTATCCAGTCTTTTTCTTCATAAGACAGTCCTGACATCCCAGGAATCAGTCTGGTGAGCCGTCTCTGCACTCCCTCTATGGCAATAATGTCTTTCCTCAGATTTGGAGACCAAAACTGTACGCAATACTCCAGGTGTGGTCTCACCAAGACCCTGTACAACTGCAGTAGAACCTCTGCCTGCTGCACCTGCATGCCTACCTTCAATGAGTGGTGTACCATGAGTGGTGTACCACGTCTCACTGCATCTCCCCCTTTCCCAATCGGCCACCATTTAGATAATAAACTTGTACCATATGATACGATAGAACTTTATTTTTCCCCGGAGGGAAATGGATCTGCCCACGGTGTTAAAAGCACAAAATACATCAAACATGAAATTAAAGTGACGAGTGCAAAGGATTGGGGATGTGCAAAGATTGGGGGGGAGGGGGGGAGGGGCAGGAGAGGGGAGTCAGTCTCAGTCTATCCCACAACAGAAGGGGGAGGATTTGCACAGTAAAAGGTGGGGCACTGAGGAGTGTTGTAGAACAGAGGGACCTAGGGGTGTACGTATATAATTCCATGAAAGTGGCAACACAGGGTCGTGAAGAAGGCGCTTGCCTTCATTGGGCAGTGTTTTTCGATCAGAACCCTTCAGACCCGAATCATCATCTAAATGTCCTCTAAAGTCACACACCTGCAATACTGCATTCGATTTAGTTTTTAGTTTAGAGATACAGCACAGAAACAGGCCCTTCGGCCCACTGTGTCCGCACTGACCAGCAATCCCTGCACACCAAGACTATCCTGCACACACTATGCACAATTTACAATTATACCAAGACAATTAACCTACAAACCTGTACGTCTTTGGCAACGCACGTGGGTCACGGGGAGAACGTACAAACTCCATACAGATTGCACCCATAGTCAGGATCGAACCCGGGCCTCTGGCGCTGTAAAGGCAGTAGTTCTACCACTGCACCACCGTTCTGCCCCAATAGCGCCCGTGTAGTACTATAGTTCTCCTCATTTTGGGAAGTTTAGGATGGTGTGGCATTGAAAACAGTGCGGTGAAGGTTTGTTTTGAACGATTCCTGTGATGCACAGGATCAGGAAGGGCGGATATATTCTGGAGTGGGGAAGGATGTGATGTCTCTCCTTGAGCCATACAATATTCACTAAACACAGACACAAAATGCAGGAGCAACTCAACGGATCAGGCAGCATCTCTGGGTAACATGGATGGGCGACATTTTGAGTCGGAACCCTTCAGACCCAAAACATCACTTATTATTTTTCTCCAGAGATGCTGCTTGTCCCGCTGAGTTACTCCAGCCTTTTGTGCCTATTTTTGGTTTAAACCAGTTCCTTCCTACGCATATAATATTCACTAAGTTTGGTTCATTGGAAAATAAGGAGTCATAGTGGTCCCAGATACGGCAGTGACCTCACCGACACTTGCAGTAGGGTGAACATAGCACATGGTTTGTTACTATTTACAGCGGTAAGAAACTCCAGGGCCACATGGGGGCGCTGTCACTCCTCATTAGAGGACATGGGCGGTGGGGTTAGTGGTCTCGGTCTGGTCCCAGCAGCTCAGTGCTGGTCCTTGAAGGAGGAGGTGTGGCAATCTCAGGGTTCTCCCCGCAGTTCACCCTTGCCTCAGGATGGGGCGCAGGAGTTTCACAGGTTTATTCTGGCGGTTCAGCTTGAAGAGGCAGCGTTGGTGGTCTTTGGATTATCAAGTCAAGTCAAGTCAAGAGAGTTTATTGTCATGTGTCCCAGATAGGACAATGAAATTCTTGCTTTGCTTCAGCACAACAGAATATAGTAGGCATGAATACAGAACAGATCAGTGTGTCCATGTACCATTATATAAATATATACACACATCAATAAATAAGCAGATAAAGTGCAAATAAACAGATAATGGCCTATTAATGTTGAGAGATTTGTTTCAGTTGAGTTTAATAACCTGATGGCTGTGGAGAAGAAACTATTTCTGAACCTGGACGTTGCAGTCTTCAGGCTCTTGTATTCTGGTGGGGCTCAGCCTTTGCCTCTGTTTGTGGACACAGTCCCTCGTTGCCCATGGGTTGGAAGGGGCACTGGCATCTCAGACTTGCCTTGGCCACGCAGTCTTAACCTCCGAAGAGGCGCTGGCTGTCTAAGGCTTCTTCCCGGTAGCCAAGTCTTGACCACACGGTGGTGCTGGTGGTCTCCGGTTTGTCCCAGTGGCTCAGTCTTCCTCCAACACGTGACAGGGGAACACAGCTAGCAAGGAGGCGACCATTTTGTATCCTTTCCTCTCTCTCTTCTTTCTTCCTTCTTCTTTCTTCTACTTTCTCTCCTGCTTTTTGTCTCACCCTCTCTCTTCCCTCCAGTAGAGTTGCTGCCTTACAGCGCCAGAGACCCGGGTTTGATCTTGACTACGGCTGCTGTCTGTACGGAGTTAGCACGTTCTCCCTGTGACCACGTGGGTTTTCTCCAGGTCCTCCGGTTTCCTCCCACACTCCAAAGATGTACAGATTCATAGGTTAATTGGGGTAAAGGAAAGAGTGTTCATGTCGTGGCCCCGTTTCCACCGATCTTTCCCCCACCACGCACAAGAAACGCAACAGACACCATTGTAGGCAGATACCGAGAAGTGTGTCCAGCTCTGGCTGAACAACTTCTAATCCAGTGTGTGGACGCGATGAGAAGAAGATAACTTAATTGGCTTCAGTAAAAATTTTAAATTGGCCCTATTGTGTGGGATAGTGCTAGTGCACAGGGTGATCGCTGGTCAGCACGGATTCGGTGGGCTGAAGGGCCACATTGCACGCTCTATCTCTAAGGTCTAAAAGCCTAAAGTCTAAAATCTAATTGCACCCAGCTCTTACCAGTAATACTGGGGATTGGCCTCTCCTAGTCAGTCAGCCAGTGAGACGGATCAGAGTGGCATCCGAGTTAGGGGGCGCTATTGCACCCCCGCCACGGGAACCATGTCATCCCGTGCTACCTGCTCCATGGTCGGACAGTCGGCGACTAAACCGTCTCCCCCACCTGGTTTGCCACATGGGGAGGGGGCTGTGGACCCCCAGAAGGGCCAAAAACAAGACCTGTCAAAGGGCGGAAGAGCTCCTAGCGAGCCAACGGCCATCCACGCTTCAGTAGATGTTGCGAGCACTGTCGTACGTGGCATTGTAAGCCACCGTGCCCGTTGATGTTGTCAACAATGATGATGATGATGATTGCACCCTTTAAATCTTTCCGATCCAGGTACCTGTCCAAATGACATTGAAATGTTATTATGTCCCTGCCCCAACCACTTTCTCAGGCTTCCACCTCAGAGAGCTGTTTCACCACAGTTAGACTTTAGACTTTAGAGATACAGCGTGGAAACAAGCCCTTCGGCCTAATGAGTCTGGGCCAACCAGCATAACAATAACAATATCCTACACACACTAGGGACAATGTACAATTTTACCCCAGCCAATTAACCTACAAACCTGCACGTCTTTGGAGTGTGGGAGGAAACCAGAGCACCCGGAGAAAACCCACGCGGTCACAGGGAGAACGTGCAAACTCCACAAAGACAGCACCCATAGTCAGGATCGAACCGGGGTCTCCGGCGCAGTATGGCAGCAACTCTACCGCTGCGCCACCATGCCGCCCTTGCACCACTGCGAGATTGGAACGATTTAATGATAGCCTGAGGAGAAACTTTTTCACACAGAGGGTGATGGGTATATGGAACGAGCTGCCAGAGGGATTAGTTGAGGCAGGTTCTATGACAACATTTAATGGACATTTGGACAGGTACACAGATAGGAAGAGTTTAGAGGGATAGGCATCAAATGTGGGCAGGAATGACTTACATCGATTGGTCATCTTGGTCGGAATGGACAAGTTGGGCCGAAAGGCCTGTTTCCATGCAATATCTGTCAATCAATCACTTTGTGTGTATTTTTTTGTAAACCAGCATCTGCAGTTCCTGGTACGTTAAACTCTTGTTGCTTTAGTTACAAAACACTGATCATCCAGATCACCTCTTGCAGCCCAGCCGACCTGATTCCACTCCTCTGCATGCTGCTGACAAGGCTACAATAATTGTGAGGAATTAATTCTGCGCTTAACAGGACCATAGACATCTCAATTAATCAGCTGTTGAGTAGGCACACAAGGAGGGCTGGTGAGATGCGAAGTATCCCGCTCGTCGACATTCCCCATCCCCGCACCCGCTGCAGATTCAACCTCCAGAAATCTTCGCACATCTACGGCGGCCACGGTGGCGCAGCGGGTAGAGTCGCTGCCTTACAGCGCTTGCAGCTCCAGAGACCCGGGTTCAATCCCGACTACGGGTGCTGCCTGTATCGAGTTTGTACATTCTCCCCGTGACCTACGTGGGTTTTCTCGGAGGTCTTCGGTTTCCTCCCACACTCCCAAAGATGTACAGGTTTTGTAGGTTAATTGGCTTGGTGCAAATGTAAATTGTCCCCGGTGTGTGGTGTGTTGGATAGCGTTAGTGTGCGGGGATCGCTGGTCGGTCGCGTGGACTCGGTGTTTATGCGCTGCATCTCTAAACTAAACTAAACTCTCCTCCAAACAATAATCAATAGACAATAGGTGCAGGAGTAGGCCATTTGGCCCTTTGAGCCAGCACCGCCATTCAATGTGATCATGGCTGATCATCCCCAATCAGTACCCCGTTCCTGCCTTTTCCCCATATCCCCTGACTCCGCTATTTTTAAGAGCCCTATCTAGCTCTCTCTTGAAAGCATCCAGAGAACCGGCCTCCACCGCCCTCTGAGGCAGAGAATTCCACAGACTCACAACTCTCTGTGGGAAAAAGTGTTTCCTCGTCTCCGTTCTAAATGGCTTATTCCTTATTCTTAAACTGTGGCCCCTGGTTCTGGACCCCCCCAACATCGGGAACATGGTTCCTGCTCGGTACTCGGTACTCGGACATCGATGGCAGGGCCCAATCTGGAGACCTTAGTGAAAGTGAACTATCTCCTCGAAACTCCACCGACCCTGAAGTGATCGCACTTCAATGATGTCAGTGATGGGTGCTAAGGAGGGTGAACCGGGGTAATGCCTCCAACGCCTTCAAGGTCGGCTGCAGGAGGTGCCCCCGGGACATAAGGATGGCCGGGCGAGGAGAGGAGAGGGACGTTGGTTCGCGGGAACTGCTCCAGTACATTGAGTGCGCGGGCCAACCGGACTTCGGACTTTGAATAACGGCGCCAAAAATGGCGGCGCCCGCTTGTGTAAATATGCAAAAATAATTTCACTGCGCAGTTTCACGTTTGACAAATAAAACACCATCGCCTAATGACCGCGGAGATCAAGGAACACGCAGCCTTCTGTTGATAGTACTGAACCCACCACTCCTTCAATATAGTTTAGCTTAGGTTAGAGAAACTAAACTCCATTTACACCTCATGCTGCCCTGGCATCAAGGACCAGTCTCACCCCTAGTCACTCCCTCTCCTCCCCTCTCCCATCGGGCAAGAGGTACAGAAGTGTGAAAACGCACACCTCCAGATTCAGGGACAGTTTCTTCCCAGCTGTTATCAGACAACTGAACCATCCTATCAACAACTAGAGAGTGGTCTTGACCTTCCATCTACCTCATTGGAGACCCGTGAACTATCCTTTATCAGACTTTACTGGACATTATCTTGCACTACATGTATATTCCCTTTGTCCTGTATCTGTCCACTGTGGACGGCTCGAATGTAATCATCTATAGGTCATAAGTCATAAGTGACAGGAGGGGAATTAGGCCATTCAGCCCATCAAGTCTACTCCGCCATCATTCAATCATGGCTGATCTATCTCTCCCTCCTAACCACATTCTCCTGCCTTCTCCACATAACCTCTGACACCCGTACCAATAAAGAATCTATCTGTCTCTGTCTTAAAAATATCCACTGACTTGGCCTCCACAGCCTGCTGTGGCAAAGAATTATATTTGAATATTGTCTTTATGCTGACACTATAGCACGCACCATCACAGTTTTTCACTGTCCCTCTGTACATGTGACATTAATAAATGAAACTAAGCTGAAGTAAAAAACTGCACTGAAGGTCCCTTCGGCCCAGCGAGCCCATGCTGTCCACCTATCCCCTGTTCACACTAGTTCTATGTTTCACACTTTCTCATCCACTCCCTACAGACCAAGGGCAATTTACAGAGGGCCAATTAACCTGCAAACCCGCGCGTCTTTGGGATGGGAGAGGACTATGGAGCACCCGGAGAAAACCCACACGGTCACAGAGAGAAGGTGCAAACTCCACACAGGCAGCAGCTGAGGGTAGGATTGAACCCAGGTCACTGTTGCTGTGAGGCAGCGACTCTGCCAGCTGCACCATTGTGCCACCTTCCTCACAGTCCCCCCCCACCCCCACAATCTGCCTGCACACCTTTGTTTCCAATCCCTCTGCTCCTGTTCCTTCCCCCCTCCTCCATCTGCTCATCTCACACCCCTCCCTCCTCTAGGTACCCCATTTATATTTCTGTCCACTCTCACCGTTCCCTTCCACCCACCAACCCTCCCTCGGGCTCAACGTTTCTCTCCCCATCTTACTCCTTATCAATCTCCACATCCACACACTTTTGTCTCCACTTCAGTTTCAGTTCAGTTCAGTTGTAGGTTATTGTCACGTGTAGTGAGGTACAGTGAACAGCTCCAGCCTTGGTTACTGTCTCATCCCTCTTCTCCTGAATCCACCCATCACTCTGGAGCCTAGCCTTCGGCAATAGATTATGTGCAGGAGTAGGCCATTCGGCCCTTCGGCCTCCCCCCCCCTTCACCACTCTCTCCCAGATTACTCCCTTTCACAACATCACTCCACAGATGCTGCCCAGACGGCTGAGTTTAGACTTTTCGACTTTAGAGACACAGCGCGGAAACAGACCAGCGACCCCCCCCCCCCCCCCCCCCCCGTACACTAGCACTATCCTACACACTGGGGCCACCTTACAATTTTTACCAAAGCCAATTAACCTCCAAACCTGCACGTCTCTGGAGGGTGGGAGGAAACCAGAGCACCCGGAGAAAACCCACGAGGTCACGGGGAGAACGTACAAACTCAGAACAGACAGCACCTGTAGTCAGGATCGAACCCGGGTCTCTGGCGCTGTGAGGCAGCAACTCTATCGCTGTGCCACCGTGCCATCCCTAGAGAGTGTCAAGTTGCTTAAGCGTGGCCAAGTTGAACCTTCAATATTGGAAACAGAAGGAACTGCAGATGCTGGTTCACAAAAAAAAACACGAAGTGCCGGAGTAACTCAGCGGGTCGGGCAGCATCTCAAGAGGAAATGGCCTAGTGCCATTTTGAGTCGGGAAGCTCAATTTATGGGTGGGGGACACTGGAAGAGTCATGGAGTCCAAGGGCGAACATGCAAACTCCACACAGACAGCATTGGAGGGCAGGCTTGAACACTGGTCGCAGGAGCTGTGAAGCAGTGGCTTTACCTTCGTACTGCTGATGAAGTTTTACTCAAGAGCGTTCAAACAGAGAGATAGAGTCAGAGAGTGATACGGCGTGGAAACAGGCCCTTCAGCCCAACTTGCCCACACTGACCAACATGCCCCATCTACACTAGTCACACCTGCCTGCATTTGGGCCACGTCCCTCTAAACCTGTCCTATCCGTGCACCTGTCCAAATGTTTCTTAAATGTAGCGTTAAAGAGGAGGGGCAGGACAAAGCCTGGTGACTGATAGGTGGATACAGTTGAGGGAGGGGGGTAGGTGATAGCCAGATGTTTGGACATATTAGCGCTTGGTTACAACATAGGAGAAGGTTCGTGGAGAGAGGAGAGAGGAGAGAGGAGAGAGGAGAGAGGAGAGAGGAGAGAGGAGAGAGGAGAGAGGAGAGAGAGGTGGAAATGCTGTCGGGAGGGGATAGGTTGCAAGAACCCGTGCTTTGGGCTGAATGGCCTTCCATCAGCTGGGCAGCGTGGCTGAGGATGTGTCGACCTTCGCAAGCAGCCACTGTACTGTGCACGGCGTTCCACACAATGAAAACATTACGGGTGATACAAATAGGCGCTGGCATGTGCTCAGAGAGCTTATTAATTGAATGATTATTGTATTAAGTGGCGGTATTTTAATGGAACAAGCGTTGGCGTCGGGAGCTCCGTCTGAATCGAGATGCCTTCGACACCACACAGATGAACTAGTAGCGCAGCCAGATAGCGGGGAGCCCGTTATATTGAGTTGACAAGTAGTCATTAATAAGGCGATAATCCCGGTGGGCGGCCACGCCAAGGGTGGAGAGATCAGTGCTGTTTCAATACTTCTCACCCCGGAAAGGGTTAACCCAGATTGGACGGGGTTGGCAAAGAAACGCTGAAAGTAAACAACAGGGGCATTAATCTCAAGGTACATGTAAGCTTGGATATTTCTGAGTGAGTGCCTTACGGTAGAATATGCATCTCGCCTTTACCGTTGTGGAGGAAAACATTAACTACTGACAATATTATTACCTTCCCCCGACTCGTGGGTCAGACAAGAACCATTTCACTGTGTTTTATTTAATCATAAATCCCTGCTCCGTAAAATGAGAAACAAGAGCGATCACTCTCGCCAGCTCTCTCCCCGTGTCTGCCTCAGTTCACCTTGCTGACAGCTATGAGCTCGTACTTGGCTTACTGGGTCATGAGGCATCTCTGTAACGGGTCCAGGCAGCGCCAACGCTCGAGTGCAGACAGGAACCTGCAAGAAATTAAATTCCTCACTTGGATGGTTAGGGTGACTCGCTTGCTCTGCCGCCTTGTTCTTCATTATTTTTCTGCTGATAACTGACTTGCAGGATGTCTTGTCTGTTTAATGCTGCCGTGGCCGCTTCATAGCACGAACAGGCTTGTCAGTCTGCTTTATCCACTGCGATTTTCACCCTGCAAATTAATTATATCGCAGCACCTGAAACAGTGTATGTGTGTGAGAGATTGTGTGTGTGTAAAGTGCGTGTGTGTATGTGTATGTGTGAGTGTGTGTGAGTGTGTGTGTGTGTGAGTGTGTATGTGTGTGTGTGTGTGTGTATGTGTGAGTGTGTATGTGTGAGTGTGTATGTGTGTGTGTATGTGTGTGTGTGTGTGTGTGTGTGTGTGTGTGTGTGTGTGTGTGTGTGTGTGTGTGTGTGTGTGTGTAAGTGTGTGAATGTGTGTGTGTGTATGTGTGAGTGTGTATGTGTGTGTTTGTTTTTGTGTGTGTGAAAAATTGTGTGTGTGCATGTGTATAAAGTGTGTGTGAGAGAGAGTGTGTGTGTGTGTGTGTGTGAGTGTGTGTGTGAGTGTGTTGCGAGTGTGTGTGTGTATGTGAGTGTGTGTGAGAGTGTGCATGTGTGTGAATGTTTGTGTGTGTATGTGTGTGTGTGTGTATGTGTTAGTTTGTGTGTGTGTGTGTGTGAGTTTGTGTATGTGTGGGATGGTGTGTGTGTGAGTGTGTGTGTGTCCCTACATTCCCCTATAAAACTGAATACATTCCCATTTAATATTTCCATAAATATTCTTGTCTCAATAATTATTAACACTGGGACCCCACCCCCCATAAATTGTTTCCAGCCCATATTCTAAGATGATAATGGCAGATATAGACCAGGTTTAAAATAGGGATCTGGGATGGAAGGGGGGGGGGGGGGGGGGGGGGGGGTAAATGAGATGGGGGGGGGGGGGGTTAAATGGGGGGAGGTAGTGGGGTAATTAACTCCTAATTTGCTGGACAGATTGGTATTGATGTTTGCAACATAAGCTATTGAATGCAAAAAGCTAGTTTTGGTAACCTGGAATACCTTCCCTACATTCTCACCCCCCCCCCCCCCCCCAACAACACCCCCTCGACCCCTTGTTCTCCCACCCCTTCTCCCTCACCCTTCCTCCCGCCCATTCTCCCTCCACTCCTCCCCAACCCCTTCCCCCTTCCCCCTTCTCCCCCACCCAACCTTCTCCCCCTCCCTCCATCCTTCCCCCATCCCCTCTCTTCCTCCACCCCTTCTCCCCTTCTCTTCCCCCCTCTCCCTTTACCCCCACCCCCCCCCCCCCCACACCACTTCCCCCTCCTCTCCCCCCCTACTCCCCCCCTCCCCCCCCCCCCTACTCCACCCTACCCCTGTCTCCCCCCCCCCCCCCCCAGCCCCTACACATTCACAGCAAGGGAACAACAAGCAAACGAGAAATAAAAAATAAAATGTAGAGCCTCTCTCTCTCTCTGTTTCATTAAAAAAAAGATTGTGAATGCACTCGATTTCTCTTTCGCTTTGGAGCTATAGAATTAATAACAGCGACAGGAAAACACACAATTATTTTATACGAAACAATTGTGGCCATTAATTAGGCAGGAGAGGCAGCTTACTGATCACATTATCACCCTTCGAAAATTCCAAACCAGATATTTAGATTTTTTTTTACCCATTTTTTAAAATTGCCAGCACGGACTGTCATTTAAAAATCACCCCAGCAGACAATAGTCAGTTGCCTCTGGTGCGGGTCTTTGAAAGCGAGCATCATATTCTTTTTTAGCTCTTAGAGGTTGTTTAAATACATTATTGATTTTTTTTTCTCTCTCTCTTGAAGACTGAAGACTGCTGCATTACAACCAGGTTATTTTATTCTTTATCCATATGACATTTAGGTACTTGTGAAAAATTATAGCAATTATAAAATCAGCAATTGACTGGTAAAAATGTGCAATCAACTGTCACGTTGGAAGCTCTTGTTCTAGAATGTTATTAGCTTGGTCAGACTGAGGCACAGCGCTGAGAGAGAGGCGGGAGGAAAAAAAACGCTTTAACCAAAGGGCAACTGCATGAAATTTACTTGGAAATTGCTATTTATCACCCTGTGACTTCCCATTGTAAAACTCCAGTGCTAACGCTTTATAGCTGCAACTGGTATTGCACAACACTGTCGTTGCCCCCAGACTAGATTCTGCAAAAGACAATTTTGCTTTTAACTGATCTTCATAATGTCCTCCTTCGGTGGACACGACAAGCTGGAGTAACTCAGCGGGTCGGGCAGCATCGCTGGAGAAAAAGAACAGTCAACGTTTTCCCCAGCTCCAGATCCAGAGATGGTGTGTGGCCCGCTGTGTTACTCCAGCTTTTGTGTGTGTGTGTGTGTGTGTGTGTGTGTGTGTGTGTGTGTGTGTGTGTGTGTGTGTGTGTGTGTGTGTGTGTGTGTGTGTGTGTGTGTGTGTGTCTGTCTGTCTGTCTCTTATCTTCGATGTTAAACCAGCATCTGCGGTTCCTTCCTACACATTTCACGATGACCCTGGCTGATGAATGGACCAACCCCTACGAGGAGGTGCATTGATTGCACCGGTCATGCATGCGACTTCTCAAGGGGGGGGGGCGGGTGGGATTAGATGCAAGGACTGCACTGCAGGGTTATAACATTATAACGCCCAACCTCCACCTCTGAGACATGGATGTGGGAACCTACCCTCAGCTCAGCTCAGGCAGACAGGGGTGGTGTCATGGAGTGTGGAATAAAATATTCTTGTCTCAACAATTATTACAGGGGTACTAAGTGAAATGAGCCTGGGCAGTCTCAGCATATTTCCCTACGGACTTGGCTCTGCGGCATAAAGTGCCCATAATTTGCCACTAATTGGGGTAGGATTATTCAACGAGGTCATAAGGATGGCTGGCCGGGGAAATTGAAATGTCAGACTTGTACAGGAGCTGGGAGGAGGGGGTGGGGGGGGGGGGGGGGGGGGGGGGCTTCATAGAAACAGGTCCAGATCGGAAACAGCTGATGTTTCAGAAAAGGCAACAACTCTGATTTACAATTAGGTTGGAAGTAGAAAGTGAGAATCAGCTCTGAAAGGAGAAGGTAGCAGCGTAGAAGTGTGTCATAGATAGACACAACACGCTGGAGTAACGCAGCGGGTCAGGCAGCATCTCTGGAGAACATAGATAGATAATGATTCAGATTGGTATCCTTCTTCAGACTATGCTGTAGAGCTGAACCCTCACAGCGCCACAGACCCAGGTTCGATCCTGACTACGGGTGCTGTCTATATGGAGTATATACGTTCTCTCTGTGACCTGCGTGGGTTTTCTCCGGGTGCTCCTGATTGCTCCCAACTCCAAAGACGTGCAGGTTTGGAGGGTTAATTGGCTTCTGTAAAAAATAGTGTGTGGGGTCAAACTAGTGTGAGCGGGTGACCATTGGCCAGCGTGGACTTGGGGGGGCCGAAGGGCCTCTTTTCGCGCTGTATCTCTAAAATGATTGAAGAGTGATATTAACATATGTAGATCCCAACAGCAACAGTCTCAAAGACAGATCCAAACATCATTGGGGTCTGAAGAAGGGTTTCGGTCCAAAAAACGTTGCCTACTTCCTTCGCTCCATAGATGCTGCTGCAGCCGCTGAGTTTCTCCAGCACTTTTGTCTATCATTGGGTCAGCTCTACCATGTTCTGTTAATTCATTGCGGACTGGATTGACAGTGAGCAGAACATAGAACAGAACAGTGCAGGAACAGGCCCTTGGGCCCACAATGTTTGTGCTGGATGTGATGGCAAGATAAACTCATCTCACCTGCCTGCACATGATCCATGCCCCTCAATTCCCTGCATATCCATGTGCCTATAAACAAGCCTCACGAACACCACTATCATATCTGCCTCCACCTCCACCCTTGGCAAACTGTTGCAGGCATCCACGGGAAAACCTGCGCCACACATCTCCTGGGAACTTTGCCCCTTTCTCCTTGAAGCAATTCCCTCTGGACTTTGACATTTCTACCCTGGGGAAAAAAAGGATCTGACTCTCGACCCTATCTATGCCTCTCGTGATTTAATATACTTCTGTCGGGTGTAGTGGAAGATATTGTAGTGTGAAAGAGATGTAAAATGTGCTTTTAACATGATTTTTTTAAATGAAAACTCTAAAAATAATGAGTTGGTACAATCTGTAAAAACGAGCATCTGTTTCTCTTTATTTTGGCCGCTGTCTCTTCAGGCATCTTACGGTAGTTCCAAAAATGGAAGATTTGCCCCATCACTGATCAGATCAGTTCATTTTGGCCAAGGGGTTGGAAAGCCCCCAGAGTTCAGAGTTCAGAGTTCAGCTCCTTAAAGTAACAATGGGCCAGATAATTATAGGGTCACAGTCATATAGCATGGAAACAGGCCCTTCGGCCTGGCTAGGTCATGCTGACCAAGATGACCAAGATGACCAAGATACACTAGTCCCTCCTGCCAGCATTTGGCCCATATCCATCTAAACCTTTCCTGGCAATGCATTATAGAGTCACAGAGTAATACAGTGTGGAAACAGGCCCTTCGGCCTAACTTGTCTACACTGACCAACATGTCCCAGCTACACTAGTCACACCTGCCCGCGCTTGGTCCATATCCCTTCAAACCAGTCCTATACATGTATCTGTCTAACTGTTTGTGAAATGTTGGGATAGTCCCTGCCTCAACTACCTCCTCTGGCTGCTCGTTCCAACACCCACCGCCCTATTCTCTCCTTCTAACAGCACTCATTTCAGGCCTTTAATGCTCCTTTGTTCATGTCCCCTCTCTCTTTCTCCAACATCCTATATGAACCTATTAACTAGATAACCCCAACTTATCCCACCAGCAATCCTGCCCTCACCCTATCGGATATTTTTACCTAAGTCCTAACCATGCTCCCTTACTGACCTCCCCACCCTTCTCTTGCCTGTTTTCTCTCTTTCCTATCTCTGACGAAGGATCTTCAGCCAGAAATATTAATTCCGTGTCTCTTTTCACAGATGCAGCCTGACCTAGTGAGTTTTTCCACTATTTTCTGTTTTAATTTCTGATTTCCTTCATCTGCAGTTTTTCGACTTGCAGAAATTGATGAGCCAGTGTAGGAAGGAACTGCAGATGATGGTTTACACAGCAGATAGACACAAAATACTGGAGTAACTCAGCGGGTCAGGCAGCATCACTGGAGAAAAGCAATGGGTGACGTTTTGGGTCGAGACCCTTCCTCACACTGAGAATTAGGGGAGAGGGAGTCTAGGGGTATGGCAGGTGGGGGGGGGGGGGTTAAGGTGTGAAAAAGCAGGTCAAAGCAGATGATGATCAGGAAAGGTAGAATAGTTCATTGTTAGCTGAGGGGAAGTGACAACGAACCAAACAGTAAAATTAATCGGAATGACAGTGAAACTATGGCTGGTGCATTTTGAGTCTATAATTGATGTCTTATTTATTAAGATTTATCAATTAAATGATGTCCAAAGTCATAACTATATTTAAACAACTTCTCTGCCTCTGAGGAGTTAAGTGTGAATGGGCACTCTTTAGAACATCAAGTCTTTAGAGATACAGCGTGGAAACAGGCCCTTCGGCCCACCTTTTACATGTTGTTATAGTACTTGCCTCAACTACGTCCTCTGGTAGCCAGGTCCATCTACTCACCATATTTTTGCCTAATAGGAGCCATAGGGGCATCAGGTCGGGGACTTGGCCCTGCAACATGTAGGTTGAAAGCTAAGTGGCGCTGTTTGGGGAGACTATCTACAGTAAGTCCTCCACTGTACCTGTGGGAAACTCTTAACCCACCAGAGTTAAAGACTAGAAATCAAAGACTGCGGAGGGAACAAAATGCCACATTCAGAAATAAGGTCATCAATCTTAATCAACACGAAACCCGTCTGAAGAAGGGTTTCGACCCGAAACGTTACCTATTTCCTTCGCTCCATAGATGCTGCCTCACCTGCTGAGTTTCTCCAGCACCTTTGTCTACCATCAACCTTAATTAGTTTAGTTTGGAGAAACAGCACGGAAACAGGCCCCCCCCCAGGTCCGCGCTGACCAGTGATCCCCATACGCTAACACTTTCCCACACACACTAGGCACCATTCCCAATCTTGACCGAAGCCAATTAACCTACAAACCTGTACGTCTTTGGAGTGTGGGAGGACCCGGAGAAGACCCACGTGGTCCTCACGGGGAGAACGCGCAAACTCCGTGCAGACAGCATCTGCAGTCAGGATCGAACCCGGGTCTCTGGGGCTGTCAGGCAGCAACTCTACCGCTGCGCCACCGTGCCACCCCACCCACCACGGAGGCTGTTTGACCTGCCGAGTATTCCCGGCATTTGTTTGGTTTTATTGCTGATTCCCGGCTTCAACAGTTGCCAAAGGGAGGGTGAAGAAGATTGGTCCGAGAGAGAAACATATCAGAGAAACTAAAACAATGTTTAGAAAATGCAATGTTGTTATTATCCCGCCTGAACCAAATCAAAATCTGAAGGAATGAAATTCCAAACTTGTCGCAGTTAATTTTTGAGGAGCTGACTGGCACGCATTAATTATCATATGGTTATAAGAGTGCTTATGTTTTTAATTACAGTCCTAAATGTCTGTGTTGGGGGTTATCTACTATCTAACAAGACAAATTCAGGAACCGTGCTATTCAGATGGTGAGGCAGACAAGATCAATTCTATTTTCATTGAGTTTCCCACAGACTAACCTGCTGCCTGTGTCCTACCCAGACCAATCTCCATCCACCCATGGGCCCTTCCCTCATGATGTCTAAAGGACATAGATTTAAGATGTCCTCCTGAGCATGGGCACAGTGTGTCACGGTGGCGCAGTGGTAGCGCTGCCTCACAGCACCAGACGCCCGGGTTCGACCCTCTTTGTACATTCTCCCCGTGACCTGCGTGCGTTTCCTCCCACACTACAAAGACGTACAAGTTTGTCGGCTAATTAATTGGCTTCTGTGAAATTGTAAATTGTCCCGAGTGTTGTGTAGGATCGTGTAGGAGAGAACTTGAGATGCTGCTTTAAATCGAAGATCGACACAAGAAGTCGGAGTAAACTCAGCGGGACAGGCAGCATCTCTGGAGAGAAGGAATGGGTGATGTTTCGGGTCGAAACCCTTCTTCAGACTGGTCAAGTGTAGGATAGCGTTGGTGTGCGGAGATCGCTGGTCGGCGCGGACTCGGTGGGCTGAAGGGCCTGTTTCCGCGCAACTAAACTAAACTAAACCCAGAGGTTGATGTGCATCAATATAAAAGCCAGTGGGGAGCATCCCTGGCCTGGATAACTCACTCCCCCACGAGTTTGTTCCCCACCAGTAGAAATCTAACATCCAACGAGTAGAATTGCACGTGCCTGTCAGTCACAAACAAAGCTGCTGGAAATCAAAACGCTGGGCATTTCTATCTGTGTAAGAAGGAACTGCAGATGCTGGAAAATCGAAGGTAGACAAAAGTGCTGGAGAAACTCAGCGGGTGCAGCAGCATCTATGGAGCGAAGGAAATAGGCAACGTTTCGGCCCGAAACCCTTCCAGGGTTTCGGCCCGAAACGTTGTCTATTTCCTTTGGGTTTCGGCCTGAAACGTTGCCTATTTCCTTCGCTCCATAGATGCTGCTGCACCCGCTGAGTTTCACCAGCACTTTTGTCTACCGAACATTTTTACCTCACCTGCACATTTGACATTTGACATCTTTCCCTTTCCTCCCGGCACTGCCGCTAAATCCCGGTTATTACACCGCCTACTGTACCTGCTGGGACTAGCAGCGTTCAGGATGCAGGCTGATCGGCACAGCTGACTAGGGGTTCGCCCCGAGCCATGTACTAAGTGATGGGCAGCTACTGCAAGGGGCCACACCAGACCAGGTCAACAGGGGGGCATGGAGACATGGCCTTCAAGCTGCACGCCCACACAATGTGAAAGTGTACCCGTGTTCCATCATCCATCCTGGAACCCCCTACCCAACCACACCAGGGGGCCACCTTCACCACAAGGACTGGGGTGGCACGGTGGTGCGGCGGGATAGGTGCCGCCTCACAGCGCCAGAGAACCGGGTTCGATCCTGACCGTGGGTACTGTCTGTACTGTCGGAGTTTGTACACTCTCCCCATGACCCGCGTGGGTTTTCTCCAGGCGCTCCGGTTTCCTCCCGCAGTCCAAACAACGTACGGGTTTGTAGGCTAATTGGCTTTGGTAAAGATTTTAGACAGTCCCTAGTGTGTGGGATAGCACTAGTGTATGCTGTACAGCGTGGTTGGCCAAAGGGCCTGTTTCCAGCCTTATATGTCTAAAATCTAAGGTCTAAAGACAACTACAAGCCACCACCTTCCCAATGGCATGAACTGCTGGTTTAATTATAGTTTTTTTAGTGTTAGTAATACAGGCCCTTCGGCCCACCGAGTCCAGGCTAACCATCGATCGATCACCCATTCACACCGGTTCTATGTGATCCCACTTTCTCATCCACTCCCTCCCTACACACTGGAGCCAATTTACAGCGGCCAATCAACCTCCACACCCCCCTACAAAATGTCTTTGGAATGTGGGAGGAAACCGGAGCACCGGAGGAGACCCACGTGGTCACAGGCAGAACGTGCAAACTCCACGATGACAGTATTCGAGGTCAGGATCGAACCCGGGTCTCTGGCCATTGTGAGGCAGCAGCTCCACCTGCTGCGCCATTGAAAGAATCGTCTCAGTTCTCCTTCGGGGGAACATCAGAACCAGGGTTGCCAACTGTCCCGTATTAGCCGGGACATCCCGTATATTGGGCTAAATTGGTTTGTCCCATACAGGACCGCCCTTGTCCCGTATTTGACTGCTACTACTCGGGTCGAGGGGATTGTCGGGTCGGAGCGTCTCGTCCGGCCCCGCCTCACCCGTCCCGACATAGTGCAGCCCATGGAGTGCAGCAGCAGAACCTCACCCTTGGCCCCGTCGGTCGGCAGCCCGGCCAGCTGTCCGACCTTCGGACCTTCGCTTACCGCCGACACCACCACCACCCCTCCTCTCATGGCCGATCATCGGTTCATGAGTTGGATGGGGTGTCGGACTTTGCCCGGGCCAAAACTCCTCAGCTGGCCCACCGGCTGGGCTTTGCGTGCAGTCCAACACCTGGGCCAACTCATCATTCAACGAATTGCCGTCGGGAATTTGTCACTTATATTTGACCTTTTGTCCCTTATTTGGGAGTGAGAATGTTGGCAACCCTAATCGGAACCCACCAGCCCAGCTGACAACACATTCACCAAATAGAAAACCACTGCTTTATATGTGAATCCTTACCCACCAATACAACTGAAATGACCAGTGCCGGGGACTTGACTCTGAGCCTGACAGAGACGCCACATCCCACGAATAAATGCGGAAAAACCAAAACAAAGAGAGCACTGCTCTCTCCAGCTGAAAACTAACTTGTTTTCTCTCTTTCCCAGTTCTGATGATCGGGTCTCAGACCTGGAATGTTTTCTCCGGAGTGCCGGTGGCTGATCGAAGTATATTAAATTACGAGACTCACAGATAGGATAGACAATCAGAGCCTTATTCCAGAGTAGCAATGTCAAAAACTACCGGACATGGATTTAAGGTGAGAGGGCCAAAGTTTAAAGGAAATTTTAGTTCAGAGAAACAGGCCCTTCGGCCCACCGAGCCCGTGCCGACCAGCGATCCCCGCACACTAACACCATCCTACACACACTGGGGACAATTTACATTTATTCCAAGCCAATTAACCTACAGACCTGCACATCTTTGGAGTGATGTGTAGGACTGGTGTTTTTTTTTCAAGCAGAGGGCGATGGGTACCTGGAACATGATGCCAGGATGGTGGTGGAGGCAGATATGTTAGTGGCGTTTTAGAGGCCTATGGATAGATGCATGGATATACAGAGAATGAAGGGATATGGATCATGTGCAGGTAGGTGAGATTAGTTTATCTTGGCACCATGTTTGACACAGACATTGTGGATGGAAGGGCATGTTCCTTAGGGGGACTGTTCCATGTTAAATATTCCATGTAACCATTTCTCTCTCTACAGATGCTGCCTGACCTGCTGAATGTTTTCAACATGTTCTGTTTTAATTTCCCACAAGTGCCTACCCTTTTCATCTTTTCAACGATGTGTATGTGCGCCACCAAGTCCGCGCCGACCAGCGATTCCCACACACTAGCACTATCCTACACACACCAGGGACATTTTATAATTTTACCAAGCCGAGTAACCTACAAATCTATACGTCTTTGGAATGTGAGAGGAAACCGGAGCATCCGGGGAAAGCCCACGCAGTTCACGGGGGAACGTACAAACTCCGTACAGACAGCACTCGTAGTTGGGATCAAATCCGGGTCTGTGGAGCTGTGAGGCAACAACTCTACTGCTGAGCCACTGTTGAGGTGGCAACGTAGAGAAAAACAAGACTGAGCAATTTACCGTATATTCCCTCAAAATAAATTTACATGTGCAAAGACTGACCATGTTTAATGCCCAGCTGTTCATGATAAAATTGTTGGGGTTATTGATCGAAACAGGAACCAAAGAAAATGGAGAAGCTTTCTATAAGGTTAGAATTTGGAGAATTTGTGACCGACTGCATTTCACCATTCTTCTAACGATTTGTCTGAAAATATTTTTTTCTAAATACGGCTGTTATTATGGGCAGGAAGGAACTACGGATGCTGGTTTAAACTGAAGATAGATACAAAATGCTGGAGTAACTCAGCGGGTCAGGCAGCATCTCTGGAGGGAAGGAATGGGTGACGTTTCAGGTTGAGACCCTTCTTCAACTGAGAGTCAGGGGAGAGGGAAACTAGGGACATGGATGGTGAAGTGGAGAAGGAACAAAAGGTGTGTAAAAAGTAACGATGATCAAGGAAAAGTGGAACCCACAATGGTCCATTGTTGGCTGTGGGTTAGGTGATACAGACAGTGAAATACAACAGGATGACAGTGAAACTAGTACAATGACTAGGGCGTGGGAGGGGCAGAGAGAGAGGGCATGCAAGGGTTACTTGAAGTTATAAAAATCAATATTTCATGCCACTGGGTTGTAAGCTGCCCAAGTGAAATAATGTTTAAGAAAGGACTGCAGATGTTGGAAAAATCGAAGGTAGACCAAAAATTGCTGGAGAAACCCAGTGGTTGAGGCAACATCTATGGAGAAGGAACTGGCGATGTTTCGGGTCGAGACCTTTCTTCAAACTGATGTCGGGATAGCATCCCTGGTGGAAAAGCCTGAAGAAGGGCCTTGACCCGAAATGTCACCTGTTCCTTTTTCTCCAGGGATGCAGCCTGACCTGCTGAGTTACTCCAGCATTTTGTGCCTCTCTTCGGTGAAAAGTAGCATTTGCAGTTCCTTCCTTCACCCGTTTTCTCTAACGGCTTCTTGTGACCACTGCGAACCTCTGGGCATGTCCACAGGTTACTTGGACGATCCGAGCCTTTGGCCAAGCTTGTTGGATCGGGCACAAAATAAATCAGCCTGAGAACTGAAAAGGCAGGTGGCAAGCACCGAGAGTTCATAAAATGGTATGAACATTTTATTATTCCAAGGTAAGCTTTTCAAAACAGAATTTTAAATGTTAGCCTGCTGTTTTGGATCACAAAAACCTTTAATTTTATGCAAATGAACAGCGAGGAACCAAGAGCTAAATGTAAACGAATAGCGCCTTTGTAGCAGAGGTTCAGAATGAGAGAAAATCCCAGGGAATCTTTAATTGCTGTCTGAAATTATGTAAATCCCTCTGCTAGGTAGAATGCAATTATCCCTCTCTCTCCTCTGCCAGCACCACCAGTGTCTAACAAAATATCTCTGGGTGACATTTAGATGCGGTAATGCAAATGAGAATTAATTTTCTCCGAAGACAAAGGGCAGTGAAAAGATCACATCACTCCGAGACAATAAAGCGGAAAAGATATTTCTGACAGGGCATCTTACAAAAGGTGTTACGCAGTGCCAGCATAGTGGAGACAAAAAGGAACATCTTTACAATGAAACACAACTCACAAGGCTCGAAAGAATCTCGATTCTTGCTCCCCCCCCCCTCCTTTATAAAAAATAAACAAGTATTCATTTAATCTAATGCTTTCTGTTGTATTGTCCAGGGAGCTGTATGTAATTCATCAAAGTCTGTTACTGATAACTGGCAATAATTTTGTGATAGAATCAGTTAGCTGCCTGGTATGATGTTTTTCGCTTGTGTTTTATTGAGGTGAAATTCGTCCTTTTTCTATTTGTAAAAAAAAAATTAAGGATCCATCATTGGTGCGTGTTGCTATTCTGCGTTTCTGTGCCTGAAGTTAGATCTGTGTGTGACTGTCAGGAGAAGCCAGTCTTCAGCCTGAAGCTAATCTACTCAAAACTGACCCAGGCATTTAGCCTTCCCAATAAACATTTTATAAAAGGTCAGCAAATGCCTAGCGACAGGATGCTACATCACATCCCTCCCCCCCCCCCCCTCCCCCCCCCCCCCCCCCCCCCCCCCCCTCCCTTCACATTCTGGGGATTTTCTGTGCTTGTGTCCAATGTAAGTTGAACAACATGCACAGAATATCCCTACCCCCCCCCCCTCTTTCCCCTCCCCGCAGTACAGTCCATTGTTAAATCTTTGGCTTTTAATACTGAGGTTTGTGTGCGGTTGCCTCCCAGGGCTCGAAACTCATTCCCGCTCGCTGTTGTGTTGGACAGTGATGGGAGTACAGAAGTGTACCAATACTACCCCCTTGTGACTAGGATTGCTGAGTGTGTCAGTACACTGCAGGGACATATGTCTGATACCTTCCCTTCCACAGGCTCGCCGGCACCACTCTATCACTCATTGCAAACGAGCAACTCCAAAACAATGCTCTCCAATGTCAAATATTTAACCCGAAGCAAAATTTGCCCAAGGGCGGCACGGTGGCGCAGCGGTAGAGTTGCTGCCTCACAGCGCCAGAGAGCCGGGTTTTGTTCCCGACTGCGGGTGTTTGTCTGTACGGGAGTTTGTACGTTCTCCCCATGACCTGCGTGGGTTTCCTCCCGGTGCTCCGGTTTCCTCCCACACTCCAAAGACGTACAGGTTTGTGCAGGCTAATTGGCTTCGGTAAAATTATAAATTGTCCCTAGTGTGTGAGAGTGTTAGTGTGCGGGGATCGCTGGCCAGTGTGACTAGATGGGCCGAAGGGCCTGTTGAGAGCAAGGGGCTGTTGAGGGTGATGAGATCGTCACTGTAGTGTGGAAACAGGACCTTCGGCCCAACTTGCCCACACGGGGAAAACAGAGCAAGCTTAAGGAAACTTAAAGAAACTTCCTGTGGTCCATCACAACACAAACTTCCTTAAAGGCCCAGGTTTCCTCCCTGGACAAAAAGAACTGCAGGTGCTGGGATCTTGAGCTAAACGCAAAGTACTGGAGGAACTCACCAGGTTAGGCAGCGTCTGTGGAGAGAATGGACAGATGACACTTCACGTCAGAATGCTTCTTCAGACTGAACTTGAAGTTTAGTTTTGGGTAAGCTTAGAGATACAGCACGGAAACAGGCCCCTTTGGCCCACCAAGTCTACGCCGACCAGTGACCCCCCCACACTAGCACTGTCCCACACACGCCAGGGACAATCTGCAATTTTACCAAAGCCAATTAATCTACAAACCTGAACTTCTTTGGAGTGTGAGAGGAAACCGGAGCACCCGGAGAAAACCCACGCGGGTCACGGGGAGAACGTACAGACAGCATCCGTAGTCGGGATCGAACCCGGATCTCTGGCGTTGTAAGGCAGCAACACTACTGTGCCACCCCTGAAGGAATGTCCTATCCCAAAAATTCATCTGTCCATTCCCTCCACTGATGTTGCTTGACTTTTCCAGGAAACTGGAGCCTCACAATATGTTCCAAAATGAGCAACTTCGATATTATTCTTACACTGTCTTGTGCTGTCTTGAAAATATCCCAGAAGCTGAAATGTTCAGTGTGCTGCATTTTAATGGGTTCCTGTTTCAACCCTTACAGTTTTATCACAACAAGCTGGACATTTACATGATGAGGACTCTTGCATTATTCTCCAGACTCTCTTTGGTTTAGTTTAGAGAAACAGCGTGGAAACAGGCCCTTCGGCCCACCGAGTCTCCACCGACCAGCGATATCCGCACACCAACACTCTCCTGCACAAACTGGGTACAATTTCCACTTATACCAAGGTAATCAACCCACTAACCTGTAGGTCTTTGGAGTGTGGGAGGAAACCGGAGCTCCCGGAGAAAACCCACGCAGGTCACAGGGAGAACGTACAAACTCCATATAGACGTCATGGGAGAACGTACAAACTCCGTATAGACAGCACCCGTGGTTGGGATTGAACCCGGGTCTCAGGCACTCCAAGCGCAGTTAGGCAGCAAAACTACCGCCCTTTCCAAATCTATACTCTACAAAGAGGTGGGCAACCATCTCCTCTCCATAGCAGCCGTCCCGAGGGCAGCGTTCGCTGGTAGTGAGGTTCTGATGGTACAGGAAGGCTCTGACTGGAAGGGCTCCCCTCACCGCCAGCCAAGCCAGGTCTTGGTGCTTGTTGGTCAGTTCTGGCGATGAGGCATTTGGCCAGACAAGCTGGGCAGTCTACTCTGGGAATCAACCCATGCCACAGGATCCATGGAGTACTTGTCCAACAGGATGTTCCATGCTGATCACTGCCCGATGGATGTGTGGTCAACAGTGTTGGTCTGGACGAACCTTTCCATAAAGGACAGACAGATGGTGCAGCAATGGCCAGCTGACTTGCACATTGTGTGGCATCTGTGACAGGCCCATCCTTCGCAACACTGGGGACAGGTACAACTTGAACTTCCCCCTTCCCATTCCCACACCGACCTATCTGTCCTAGGCCTCCTCCACAGTCAGAGTGAGGCCAAACACCTCCTGGAGGAGCAGCAGCTCATATTTCGCTTGGGCAGCTTACAACCCAACGGTATGAATTTGATTTCTCGAAGTAACCCTTGCATCCCCCTCTCTCCATCCCTCCCCCACCCAAGTCATACCAGCTTCAGTCGGCTTGTGCAGGAAGGAACTGCAGATGCTGGTTTAAACCAAAAATAGGTCTACTCTGAAGAAACGTCACCCATTCCTTCTCTACAGAGATGCTCTCTGTCCCACTGAGTTAATCCAGCATTTTGTGTCTATCTTCAAAGTCGTCTTGTTGAGTCTCATTGTATGTATTCATTTTCACACAGCAAACAGCTAACAAGCCCTGCTATCCCTTATGATTGTTACTTTTTTGCATATTTTTCATTCATTTGTTCGATATCTCTCTACATCACCATCTATATCTCTCATTTCCCTTTCCCATGATTCTGAAGAAGGGTCTCGATTCACATTAGGCAGGAAATGGTGTTGGGTAGACTGATGGTGTTGGGTAGACTGATGGGACTGAAGGCTGATAAATCCCTAGGGCCTGATGGTCTGCATCCCAGGGTACTTAAGGAAGTGGCTATCGAAAATTGTGGACGCATTGGTGATAATTGTCCAACGTTCTATAGACTCAGGATCAGCTCCCATGGATTGGAGGGTAGCTAATATTATCCCACTTTTTAAGAAAGGCGGGAGAGAGAAAACAGGGAATTATAGACCAGTTAGCCTGACATCGGTGGTGGGGAAGATGCTGGAGTCAATTATAAAAGATGAAAGAGTGGCACATAAATAATAAGTAATATTTAAATAAATAAATAAACAGACAGGCAAATAAATAAATAAATAAATAAATAAATAAATAGACAGGTAGATAAATAAATAAATAAATAAATGGGTAGATGAATAGATAAATAAATAGATAAATAAATAAAGATTCTTGCTATTGAGGGAGTGCAGCGTAGGTTCACAAGGTTAATTCCCAGGATGGCGGGACTGTCACATGTTGATAGAATAGTGCGACTGGGCTTATATTCACTGGGATTTAGAAGGATGAGAGGATATATTGAAACATATAAGATTATTAAGAGATTAAACACGCTAGAGGCAAGAAACATGTTCCCGATGATGGGGGAGTCCAGAAACCAGGGGCCACAGAAAAACTCTTTCACCACGAGACTTTTGAACCTGTGGAATTCTCTGCCTCAGAAGGCAGTGGAGGCCAATTCTCCGGATGCTTTCAAGATTGAGTTAGATAGAGCTCTTAAACATAGCGGAGTCAAGGGGTATGGGGAGAAGGCAGGAACTGGGTACTGATTGTGGATGATCAGCCACGATCACAGTAAATGGCAGTGCTGGCTGGAATTGCCTATTGTCTATATTCTCTATTGAAGCGTCACCTTTTCCTTTCCTCCAGAGATGCTGCCTGATCCACTGAGTTACTTCAGTGTCTATCACAGGTAGAACCTCAGCAGGTAGCGAGCCTTGTATCTTTACAATGTGATAGTGGAGTGAGCCCGTCCAGACCAGTCACACCAAGGAAATGACGCTTCAGAGCACAGCAACGCTTCGGGCATTCGATACCAAAACAGAAGTTTGTGGCCAGGTGGCACAGCGGTAGAGTTGCTGCCTTACAGCGCCAGATACCCGGTGATCGACGTGATCACGCGTGATGTCTATACGGAGTTTGTACGTTCTCCCCGTGACCTCGTGGGTTTTCTCCGGGTGCTCCGGTTTCCTCGCACACTCCAAAGATGTACACGTCTGTAGGTTAATTGGCTTCGGTAAACTTGTAAATGGTCCTTAGTGTGTGTAGGGGATCTGGTCGGGGATCGCTGGTCGGCGCGGGCTCAGTGGGCCACAGGGCCTGTTTTCGCACTGTATCTCTAAACTAAACTAAACTAAAGAAGTCATTAGAGCTCTGTGGATGTCCTGTAGGCGCTGATAATTAAGTCGTTTATTTACGGACCAATTCCTACCTCCCTTCCTTTTTTCCATATTCCCATTATTAATTTGAAGTTCAGACCAGCAGGAATCACTATCTGCATAGATTGAAATCAGCCCATGCATATGTATCAACCTGTGCTAATAAACCAATCTGCGTGGTTTATTGCTGAGGCTGGTTTTAAAGGCAGCAATTACATCCTCTAGGCTTCAGAGATACAGCGCGGAAACAGGACCTTCGGCCCACCGAGTCTGCGCAGGCCAGTGACCCCCTGTACACTAGCACTCTCCTACTCATAATTTTATAATTTTACTGAAGCCAATTAACCTACAAGCCTGGGGTAGACAAAAATGCTGGAGAAACTCAGCGGGTGAGGCAGCATCCATGGAGCGAAGGAAATAGGCAACGTTTCGGGCCCGAAACGTTGCCTATTTCCTTCGCTCCAAAGATGCTGCCTCACCCGCTGAGTTTCTCCAGCATTTTTGTCAACCTTCAATTTTCCAGCATCTGCAGTTCCTTCTTAAACATTTAACCTACAATCCTGTACGTCTTTGGAGTGCGGGAGGAAACTAGAGCTCCCATCCCCTTCCACCGATATCTCTCCCTCCAGCTTTATCATTCACGCCTCCTCTCTCCTTATCTGATGCCTCTTTGACTCACTGTGGGATCATAAGTTCATGAGCGATAGAAGCAGAATTTGGCCATTCGGCCCATCGTCGACTCCGCCATTCAATCATGACTGACCCATCTCTCCCTCCTAACCCCATTCTCCTGCCTTGTCCCCATAACCTCTGACACCCGTGCTAATCAAGAATCCAGAATCTGACGGAGGAAAAAGTTCAAGGATGTGCTGACAATGTCTTGGAACCAATGCAAAATCCCCACTGGTGGCTGGGAATCCCTGGCCAAGTCCACTTCTGGTGGAGATAGAGATAGCATTGAGAACAGCATTGGGCAGCAGTCAGAAGCCCTGCGTTAATGATGCTACCTCACAAAGTAGCCAAGCAACAGCCCTGGCCATCTCTGGTCCCTTCCCTGGATGGATCTATTGGTTCCTCAACGGCTTTATGACTCACTCCAGAGTCCACAGAACCAGTGTGGAAGCACGCCAATCTTGATCCCCTGGGAAGGCAGAGGAAGAAGGAGAAAAGTGAGAGGAAAACAAAGAGGCGGAGGAAAAGGACGACAAGGAAGAGGAAGGAGGAAATAGGAAGAAGAGGAAGTGGAAGAAGAACAGGGAAGAGGGAGGAGAAAAGCAGGAATGGGAAGAAAAGGAAGAGGGAGAAGAGGAATGGGAAGAGGAGAATGGAAAGAGGAAAGCAAGATGAAATGGAAATGAAAGAGGGAGAAGAATAGAGGGATGAAGAGGCAAAGGACAAAGAAAAAGGAGGGGGAGGGGAAGAAGGTCTTTAAAATGATTGTCACAACAGCATTCAGATTCTCCCTTACACTCTCCATCACCTGCTTCCCTTCTCCCCACTGCCCCCCAACCAGCGATCACCCCGCACACTAACACTATCCTACACACACTAGGAACAATGTACAATTTTACCAAAGCCAATCAACCTACAGACCTGTACGTCTTTGGAATGTGGGAGGAAAATGGAGAAAACCACGCAGGTCATGGGGAGAGCGTACAAACGCCGTACAGACAGCACCCGTGGTCAGGATCGAACCCGAGTCTCCGGCGCTGTAAGCCAACAACTCTGGGCACCATGCCGCCCAAACTACAGATCTTTTTGGTACTATCTTGACCTAAAGATGTTCGAATACTCAGAGCTGGTCTTGAGCGTTGAGGTGTGCCTCTATCGTAACCTCTATGGAACCATGTGGGGGCAGCACAGTGGCGCAGCGGTAGAGTTACTGCCTTACAGCACCAGAGACCCGTGTTCAATCCTGACCTCGGGTTCTGTCTGTACGGGGTTTGTATGTTCTCCCTGTGACCGCGTGGGTTTCCTCCGGGTGCTCCGGTTTCCTGCCCCATACCAAAGACATACAGGTTCGTAGGTTAATTGGCTTCTGTAAGTTGGCCTTAGTGTGTAGGATATAACTGGTGTACAGTGGGCCAAAGGGCCTGTTTCCATGCTGTATCACTGAACTAAACTAAACTCTTTTTGCACAAAAGTCCGCGAGCATTGCCACTTTCATTTCACTGCACATCTCGTATGTGTATGTGACAAATAAACTTAACTGACTGACTGAACTAAACTAAACTAAACTAAACCTGATTGTTATTGAGAAGAAGCTGTTCTTTAACCTGGAGGTCACGCTTTTCAGACTCCTGCAGCTTCTTCCCAATGATAGGAGTGAAATGAAAGTGTGACCAGGGTGATGTTGGTCTGTGAAGATACTGGCTGCCATTTTGAGGAAATGCCTCCTTTAGATCGCTTCGATGGTGGGGAGGTCAGTACCTGTGATAGGCCGAGCAGTGTCCACCACTCCCTGTAATCTCCTTCATTCCTGGGCGTTTGAGTTGCCGGGCCAGGCCGTGATGCCACCAGTCAGTGTGCGCTCCACCATAAGCCTGTACGTGTAGGCGAAGGACACACAATCGGCCTCAGTTGACATTGACTGTCAGGTCTCAGCTCCAACTCAACTTCTCCCAGTTGTACAGGTTTGTAGGTTAGCTCACCTGGTATAATTGTAAATTGTTCCGAGTGTGTATGGGACCTTACATAGGGTGTTAGTGTGCGGGGATCGCTGGTCAGCGCGGACTCGGTGGGCCCGAAGAGCCTGCGTCCATGCTCTAAACTAAACAAAACTCTGCCATGTGTCCATGCCGAACGACATGCCCCATCTAAGCTAGTCCTGTTTCCTGTTATGTATGTGACAAATAAACTTGACTTGACTTGGGTTTGGCCCAAATCCCTCTAAAACATCCCTCCCTATTCATGTACTTGTCCAAGTGCCATTTAAATCAAGCTCAAGTTCAAGTGAGTTTACTGTCTTGTGTCCCTGTATAGGACAATGAAATTCTTGCTTTGCTTAAGCACACAGAAAATAGTAGGCATTTACTACAATACTATAAATGCTGTTATAGCAGCTTCCCCCAGCTTCCTCTGGCAGCTCGTTTTCCACTGAGTGAAAAAGTTGCCCCTCGGGTTCCCATTAAACCTTGTCCTCTGGTTATTGATTCTTCTACTCCGGGTGAAAACCATGCATTCCCCCTTTCTATTCCCCTCATGATTTTGTAGAAGTACCTAGAACGTGCGGTGCCTGTGGCTAAGGGGATGTGTTTCCCCAATGGTTTCACTGTTAAACTTCACATGAACCAGGAAAAGAGAGCTGTGGAATATTGCAGAGACTGTAAAGTGGACACAACATCTGTCCGAAACAGTGGTCACCTTCCTTCGTTCCACATCTGGAAGGTAAATGCCTAGAATTCACAGCTGCATTAAAAGTTTAGTTTAGTATAGTTCATTATTGTCACGTGTACCGAGGTACAGTGAAAAGCTTTTGATGCGTGCTAACCAGTCAGCGGAAAGACTATACATGATTGCTATCAAGCTATCGACAGTGCGCAGGTAAATAATCAAGGAAATAACATGAATTTCAGGACTTTCATATGAAGAAAGACTGGATAGACTCGGATTGTACTCGCTAGAATTTAGAAGATTGAGGGGGGATCTTATAGAAACTTACAAAATTCTTAAGGGGTTGGACAGGCTAGATGCAGGAAGATTGTTCCCGATGTTGGGGAAGTCCAGAACAAGGGGTCACAGTTTAAGGATAAGGGGGAAGTCTTTTAGGACCGAGATGAGGAATTCTCTGCCACAGAAGGTAGTTGAGGCCAGTTCATTGGCTATATTTAAGAGGGAGTTAGATATGGCCCTTGGGGCTAAAGGGATCAGGGGGTATGGAGAGAAGGCAGGTCCAGGATACTGAGTTGGATGATCAGCCATGATCATATTGAATGGCGGTGCAGGCTCGAAGGGCCGAATGGCCTACTCCTGCACCTATTTTCTATGTTTCTATGAATAATGTTTAAGGCAAGATAGAGTCCAGTCACGTCCGATCAAAGATAATCCAAGGGTCTCCAATGAGGTAAACAGTAGTTCAGGACTGCTCTCTAGTCAGTGAAAAGTCCATAATTACAATCAATGCCAGATACAGGATAAAGGGCTTAACATTTAGTGCAAGATACAGTCCAGTAAAGTCCAATTAAAGATAGTTTGAAGATCTCCAATGAGGTAGATGGGAGTGTAGGAAGGACCTGCTGCTTTACTCTGAAGATAGACAAAAATGCTGGAGTAACTGAGTGGGTAATGGGCCTGTCCCACTTAGGCGACTATTTAGGCGACTGCAGGAGACTATGCGGTCGCCACATGTTCGCGGGTGGTTGCCGGGGAGTCGCCTTCATGGTCGTGAGGAGTTCCCTCCTTCTGGGAGCTAGTCGCGGCCTCATTATGGTCGCCGCGGCGAATCCTTCAACACGTTGAAAAATTAGCGGCGACTAGAATGAAGCGGCCATGGAGAGTAGCGAGAATTCCTGTGATGGGTCGCCAGGAGGTCCTAGTGGGTTGCCAGGAGGTCGAAGGTTCTCGTAGGTTGTAGCCGGTGCTGACCGGTGAATTTCATTGGCTCATTGGGAAAAACCGTAAGCAGTAGTTTTCAGAACCAAGGATAACCGACCGGTAATGTTAAATGTCCGCCGAGCTTCACAGCCGTCTCCCACGCCTGCGTAACGGGCTGGTGAAGGAAGCGATGCTTGCGTGTGTATTCCACTCTGACAGTCGCCGGTCCAGTTGCCGGTTTTTCAGGCAGCTGCCGGTAACGTGACAGTGGCCGGCAGTCACCTGAAAAATCACCTAAGTGGGACAGGCCCATAGAGCAGCATCTCTGGAGAGAAGAAGTGGTTCGAGACCCTTCAGACTGAGAGTCAGAGGAGAGGGGGAAACTAGAGGTATGAAAAGGACCAAAGAACAAAGTCAGGCCTGATGTATAGTTGGTGAGAGGATGTACCAGTTGCCTGATAACAGTCGGGAAGAAACTGTCCCTGAATCTGGAGGTGTGTGCGTTTTCAAACTTCTGTGCCTCTTGCCTGATGAGAGTAGGGAGAAGAGGGAGTGGCCGGGGTGAGACTGGTCCTTGATTATGCTGGCGGCATAATCAAAAGACGTGTCGCGGCGTTCCCGCTGGTATTAGAAGGGATCTTTGTGGTCCTTGTGGTGCATTGGGCCTGCTCAGGAAGAAGCCAGAAGCAGTCAAAGTCACAAAGACACCTTCACATAGAGTCTCCCCGGCACAGAACACCAGAGTTATTTTGTTGAACTGCTGTATCCAGAGGATACAGATGAAACATTGAATGGTACATGAGGAAAATGTTGCTACTGTATATTCAGCTGTTTTTAATCAGTTGGTAGCGAGTCATTAGGGCCCAGTCTTTAATGATTCCATCGCTGTGCAGCATGCAGTAACCAGGCGTCAATGCAAAAGGTTGAGGTCTTCTTTAAATTTAGGTATCTGGAGCTGTGTGCTGTTCCAATGGTCATTAATCTTCGAGATAACAGTGAAGGGGAGTAAAACGTCAACAGCAGGGTAAGATTCAACAACAAAATCTTTGGCGTTGCCCTGAGCTGTGCATCAAAGAGCCAGGGAGACGCTCTTCATCTTCACCGAAGCATGAAGGGAGGTGAGTGGCTTGATGTTGACTTCACGTCCTTACCTGCGCCACCGCTCAGTAAAGTGACAGCCAGGCACAGCGCTGGTGGAAATACCGCCGCCCTTGGCCTCGCATGGTCCGCAGGAAGAAAGCCAAGACTGTCACAAGTCTAAGAAAGTTAAATACCAGACACCCCTGCAGGAAACACCTTAGCAACTGATTCCTAAGAAAGCACTTTGAAAAAAAACAATCTGAATGTCTAGGAGCCCACAGACTCCTGTGGTTTTATACACTGCCCAGTGCAGATGACAAGTCGCCTCATGAGAGAGTGCTAAGGGCAAAATATCAGTTTCTTTGCAGTTCTGGAATGCGTGGCCATTGGAATTAAGCTCCAAGGCCTACAACTAAATCTCTGACCTGTTAACTGTACTGGAGCAGCCCCTTTTTTTTCTTTTAACCTTCAAAGCAGTCCTTTTGTACGCGATGGCCTGCCACGGGTTTATGTGAGAGGTGATAGACAGTGTACTTGAGGCTCTGTAATTGTATAAAGCAAGATCCAACAGGGGGGGCATTTGAATGTAGGCCTCGGGGGAGCCTGGTGCAGAGCAGCCATTTTCTAGAGACTCCCGTCGCCATGGCGACAGCACTTCTCTATCATATCACAGGGAGAAAAATGCAGCCTTTAGCACCGCCAGGACCTGCCGTAGATTTATTTCTGCCCTGGATCCCTCACTTTTCCCAGTCTGGCTGCATCGTTAGCCCTTTGGATTTTGTGCGTGGTTTATTCAGGGGAGTTGACCGTCATAGGGAAGGGGGGGTGGGGATGGGAGTGGAGGGATTGAAATAAAACCTCCACCAGACAGGAGCTGGTGCAGAGAAAGGTACAGCAATGGCAAAACGGTGGGGATCGATAGACACGGCCTTAATCCCGATAGACGCAAAAAGCTGGAGCAACTCAGCGGGACAGGCGGCAGACCTCTCTGGACAGAAGGAATGGGTGACGTTTCGGGGGCCGAGCCCCTTCTTCAGACTGGTTAGGGATGAGGGGAAACGAGAGATAGAGACGGTGATGAGAAGGGATAAAGAACAATGAATGAAAGAGGCGACCTGGGCAATCGGTCTGGCAGCAGTGATCAGCCAGAGTCCGTGGTCTGGGCTCTCTCTGTAACACAAGGCACATCGCCCCTCTCTTATCTAGGCCAGGTGGAATGATAGGCAGGCGCAGTATATTGACACACTGTAACATGATTCACTTGGACAGTTAGT
Source organism: Leucoraja erinaceus (assembly GCF_028641065.1). Classification (NCBI taxonomy): domain Eukaryota; kingdom Metazoa; phylum Chordata; class Chondrichthyes; order Rajiformes; family Rajidae; genus Leucoraja; species Leucoraja erinaceus. The sequence goes on along the minus strand of NC_073407.1, from coordinate 6,166,629 downwards.
GACTGCACATGTAATCCATTTCCTTCTCTGACCGCTGGTTTATTATCTGAAATGTATAAGTTGTCTTCAGGGTAAAATATGATCAGCCAGGGATACTTTGACGAGTGCGAAAGCAATCAATAAGGAATTGTCTCTTGCAGTTTAGTAGGAAGCAGTGACACCAGTAAAATTAAATAGACAGAAATTAATACTAATGGAAATCAACACTGTGACTCCTTGATACAGTACTGATTTGGATCCAGACCCACAGGTTCCTGTCAGTTATTCAGTGTGAGGAAGGAGCAAGTGCTTCATTCTGTAGAAGTCCGCCTCTTGTCATTTTTATTCACCCATTCGATTTCGATTTCCTTCACGGCTCTGCAAGAACGGGTGGTAAAAGCTCACTGGATATTTTGCACTGCGTTACTGTGCAGGCAGTAGACAGGGTAGACAGTTGCATTCCTGATTTGTACGGGTGTCAGGGGTTACGGGGAGAAGGCAGCAGAATGGGGTTGAGAGGGAAAGATAGATCAGCCATGATTAAATGGCGGTAAACACTCGATGGGCCAAATGGCCTACTTCTGTACCTATGACTTATGAATTTACGACCTTTTTTCCCAATGTGGAAAAATGATAGATTAGAGGGCACAGCTTTAAGGTGGGAAGGGCAAAATTTAAAGGAGATTTGTGGGACAAGTTATTGTACACAGATGGCGGTGGGTGCCTGGATTACATTGCCTGTGGTGGGGGATAGGGTTACCACCATCCCTTGTCCCGTATTTGACCGCTATTACTCGGGTCGAGAGGACTGTCGGGTCGGAGCGCCGCACCCGGCCCCGCCTCACCCGTCGGGACGTAGTGCAGCCCATGGAGTCCAACAGCAGCAGCGCCTCGCCCGTGGCCCCGTCGGTCGGCAGCCCGGACAGCTGTCCGTCCTACGGCCGTTTGCTTACCGCCGACACATGTCCGATCATCGCTTCATGAGTTGGATGGGGCGCCGGACTTTGCGTGCAGCAGAACACAAAGCCCAGCCGGCGGGCCCACTGAGGAGCTGGTCAAAGCTCCTTGGCTGACCTGCCGGCTGGGCTTTGTGTGCAGTCCAGCACCCGGGCCAACTCATCATTCACCCAGCCACGGCCGAGTCGGTCAACGAATTGCCGTCGGGAATTTGTCCCTTAATTTGACCCGTTGTTCCTTATTTGGGAGTGAGAAAGTTGGCAACACCTCTACGAGGAACTCTAACCCTGGCGTTTTAAGGCCTTTTTTGGAGAGGCGCATGGATATACAGAGAATGGAAGAGGATGGGTTACGTGCAGATAAATAAGATATGCTCATGTCCAGCATAGATGTAGTAGGCCAAAGGGCCTGTTCCTGTGATGTACTGATCTAGATTTAATGTGTTCAAGATCATGAGGGCAATAGATAGAGAGAACGCACAGAGTCCTTTACCCAGAATGAGGGGAATGAAGAAACGGGATAGAGGATGAGTGGCACGATTTAATAGGAACCTGAGGGGCAACATTTTCACACACAGTGTGGTGGGTATATCAAACGAGGGTACATGAAGAGATATTTGAGGCAGGTACTATCACAACTTTTAATAGACATTTTGACAGGTACCTGGATAGGAAAGGTCTCGAGGGATATGGGCCAAAGGCGAGCAAATGGGACTAGCTTAGATGGGACATCTTGGTCGGCATCTTGGATGAGTGTGCAGGACTCTGGAAGGTTAATCATAATTGTTCCAAAACCTTTTCCTCGAAATGCATAACTTACAGATGGATTTTTTTGTTCTCCAAAGAGATTGACTTGAAATATCCACGATTATTTTAATAACTGCAGTATATTTAATGAAAAAAAATGTCATGGGCAGTCAGTTCCTATAGGGTACGCTTAACATACATACTCTAGTTGCCATGGCGATGTAATGTAAATAATACCCCAGTGATCCTTGCTTTCTGTTTGTTGTGCTCATAAATACTGCATAAAATGTCTGACAATGAAGTAAGGCACCAATTTAAGCATGTCCAAACATCCCGTCACATGGGGCCATTTTGCTCCTTAGCTTTGTGTTTGGAATTGGTTTCAAGGTGAGCATTAGCCAGTTGCATGTGCGGGGGTGTGAACATTACCCGCGATGGGCTTCACCATTCCGGTGGATGCTTCATCTCTGTCTGCATGACGGGTCCATGTGATGGAGACATTTGGAGTGCTTATGCATGCTGAGTGCAACTCTGGTCATTATTGCGTGCAGCTGCGATCGCCCCATCACAGGAGAGATGTTGGAGGCTTTGGAGAAGTTAATCCACATGCTGCTTGAATCAGAGGGTGATAGCTATAAGGGGAGGTCGAGTAAACTTGGATTGCTTTCTCCAGAGCGTCGGAGGCTGCGAAGTTCAGAAAATGTACGGGAGACAAAGGCAGGGTAGACAGTCAGAACGTTTTGTCAGGGTGGAAATGTCAAAGGCTAGAGTTTAGAAGGATGAGGGGGAACTCTTATAGAAACATATAAAACTATAAAAGGACTAGACAAGCTAGATGCAGGAAAAATGTTCCCAATGTTGGGCGAGTCCAGAACCAGGGGCCACAGTCTTAGAATAAAGGGGGGAGGGGGTATTTAAGACTGAGGTGAGAAAAAACTTTTTCACCCGGAGAGTTGTGAATTTGTGGAATTCCCTGCCACAGAGGGCACTGGAGGCCAAATCACTGGATGGATTTAAGAGAGAGTTAGATAGGGCTTGTGGAGTCCAGGGATATTGGGATAAGGCAGGCACGGGTTATTGATTGGGGACGATCAGCCATGATCACAATGAATGGCGTTGCTGGCTCGAAGGGCCGAATGGCCTCCTCCTGCACCTATTTTCTTTGTTTCTATGTTTCTAGAGGCTACAATTTAAATGTGAGATGGGCAAAGTTTCAAGGAGATCCTTTTTACTCAGAGGGTGTTGCATGTTTGGGGTGGGGGTGGAGACAAATGCAATGGTGGTGTTTAAGAGGATTTTAGATAGGGATATGGATATGCAGGGAGTGGAGGGATGTGGATCACGTGCTGGGAGAGTTATATCAGTTTAACTTGGTGTCACGTTCAGCACAGACATTGTGGGCTGAAGGGCCTTTCCCTGTGCTGTACTGTTCTGTGTTCCGAAGAGTGAACTTTCTGTCTAATTGGGGCTCAGCCTCTTAACACCATCTTCATGATGGCCAAACAATAATATGTTTAAGAAGGAACTACAGATGCTGGAAAATGGAATGTAGACAAAAATGCTGGAGAAACTCATCTGTTATTAGTTGTGTATAGTAGTTCGATGTTATTTCAAATGGCCAGACCTTGCATAAGAAAGTTAAAATGGGACTTCATCTACACATAGAAACATAGAAAAATAGAAATTAGGTGCAGGAGTAGGCCATTCGGCCCTTCGAGCCTGCACCGCCATTCAATATGATCATGGCTGAACATCCAACTCAGTATCCCGTACCTGCCTTCTCTCCATACCCCCTGATCCCCTTGGCCACAAGGGCCACATCTAACTCCCTCTTAAATATAGCCAATAAACTGGCCTCAACTACCCTCTGTGGCAGAGAGTTCCAGAGACTCACCACTCTCTGTGTGAAAAAAGTTCTCCTCATCTCGGTTTTAAAGGATTTCCCCCTTATCCTTAAGCTGTGACCCCTTGTCCTGGACTTCCCCAACATCGGGAACAATCTTCCTGCATCTAGCCTGTCCAACCCCTTAAGAATTTTGTAAGTTTCTATAAGATCCCCTCTCAATCTCCTAAATTCTAGAGAGTATAAACCAAGTCTATCCAGTCTTTCTTCATAAGACAGTCCTGACATCCCAGAAATCAGTCTGGTGAACCTTCTCTGCACTCCCTCTATGGCAATAATGTCCTTCCTCAGATTTGCAGACCAAAACTGCACGCAATACTGCAGGTGTGGTCTCACCAAGACCCTGTACAACTGCAGTAGAACCTCCCTGCTCCTATACTCAAATCCTCTTGCTATACACCTATAGAGGACTCCAAAAACTCAGGTTAAAATAAGCATGAATTTATTTTTGTGACTGTATTCAGCTCTGGTTGGCTTTCCTTGTGGTTTGATTTCTTATTTTTATTTGTTGGCAGCAATGGTCACAGCACGGTTTGGGAACAGCTCCATCCAAGACCGCAAGAAACCTCCCTTCCATTGACTCCATCTACACCTCACGCTGCCTCGGCAAGGCCAGCAGCACAATCAAGGACCATTCTCACCCCGGACACGCCCGCTTCTCCCCTCCCCCAGTGGGCAAGAGGTACAGAAATGTGAAAACGCACACCTCCAGATTCAGGAACACTTTCTTCCCAGCTGTTATCAAGCAACTGAACCATCGCACCAACAACTAGAGTGGTGTCCTGCAGTAGCTACTATCTACCTCATTGGAGACCATCGGACTAACTGTGATTGAACTTTACTGGACTTTATCTTGCAATAAACGTTATTCAAGCTATTCCCTTTATCGTGTATCTGTATACTGCGGACTGCTCGATTGTGATCATCTATTGTCTCTCCGCTGACAGGTTTGCACGCAACAAAAGCTTTTCACTGCCTCGGTACACGTGACAATAAACTAAACTCAACTCAAATAAACTCAACTAATATTTACCTCTGTTATTCTACCTGAGGTACAATTGCACAGTCTCCTGATAATGGCAACACAGGGTAAACAGGGTGGTGAAGAAGGTCATCGGGCAGGGCACAGGCTCCAAGAGTTGGGACATCATGTTATACCTGTAGTGGGACAAGATGTTGGTGAGGCCAACACCTGGAGTAGTGTGTGCCACACTGTAGGAAGGATGTGAGTAAGCCGGAGAGGGTGCAGAGACGTTCCACAGCGAGGTTGCTGGACCTGGGGTTATGATAAGAGATGGATAAACTGGGACTGTTTTTCCTGAACGGACAAGATTGAGGGATGGCTCTATATGTAGGAAGGAACTGCAGATGCGGGTTTACACCGAAGATAGGCACAAAATGCTGGAGTAACTCAGCGGGTCAGGCAGCATCTCTGGTGAAAAGGAACAGATGACATTTCAGGTCGAGACTTCTTCTTCTTTCTTATAGAACCACGAGGGGCATAGGTAATGTGGATAATCACAATCTTTTCCCCAGTTGGGTCCGAACTTGGAAGGGATTGTTTTAGTTTAGAGTAGTTTAGAGATAGAGCTTGGAATCAGGCCCTTCAGCCCATCGAATCCTCACCGACCATCGATGGATCACCCGTTCACACTAGTTCTATGTTATGCCACTTTTTCATCCACTCCCTGCACACTGGGGGCAATTTACAGAGGGACAATTGATGTATAAACCCGAGCATCTTTGGGATGTAGGAAGAAATCGGTGCACACAAGGTCAGGATCAACCCTGGGTTTCTGGTGCTGTGAGGCAGCAACTCTAGCAGCTGTGGCTTTGTGTTGTCTTTAGATTTAAGGTGACAGGGGAAAGATTTAAAAGGGACTTTAGGGATTAGACTTGAGAGAATACAGCGTGGAAACAGGGCCTTTGGCTGACTGAGTCCGCGCCGATCAGCGATCACCCCGTACACTAGCGCCATCCTACCCACTATAGACAATTCACAATGTTACATAAGCCAATTAACTAACAAACCTGTATGTCTTTGGAGTGTGGCAGGAAACCGGAGCACCCGGAGAAAACCCACACGGGTCACGGGGAGAACATGCAAACAGCGTACAGACAGCACCCATAGTCAGGATGGAACCCGGGTCTCAGGCACTGTGAGGCAGCAACTCTACCGCTGCGCCACCGTGCCGCCACTTTGTTGAAAGGATGTTGAAGGAGCAAGACACACTGAGTCATTTGGGAGCTGGTTTGGGAGCCTGGAGTAAGTTATACTCCGATTGATGGCTCTAATTTACTTTAAAGTCTGTCCCTATTTGTCTGAATTATATCCAGCATTGACATATCCTGGTTCTTGAAGAGTGGCAGGTGGCACAGTGGCACAGCGGTAGAGCTGCTGCTTTACAGCGCCAGAGTCCCGGGTTCGATCCCGACTACGGGTGCTGTCTGTACACAGTTTGTACATTCCCCCCGTGACCTGCGTGGGTTTTCTCCAAGATCTTCGGTTTCCTCCCACACTCTAAAGACGTACAGGTTTGTAGGTTATTTGGCTTCTGTAAAATTGTAAATTGTCCCTAGAGTGTAGGATAGTGCTAGTGTGCAGGGATCGCTGGTCGGTGCAGAATCTATGGGCTGAAGGGCCTTTATCTACGCTATATCTTTAAATATGCAGCATGGTTGCGCAGCGGTAGAGTTACAGCCTTACAACGCCAGAGACCCGGGTTTGATCCTGACTACGCGTGCTGTCTGTACGGCGTTTGTACGTTCTCCCCGTGACCAGCGTGGGTTTCCTCTGGATATTCCCATTTCCTCCCTCATACCAGATGTGCAGGTTTGCCATTGCCATTGCCATTGCCATTGCCATTGCCATTGCCATTGCCATTGCAGTTTCAAAGCACAGAGCAGGACAAACCGCTCATTGCATTTTCATTTCATATCCATTGCCATTGGCCTTGTGTAAATAGAATAGTTTCTTTATTGTCATTGTCACATGGGCCATGTACAACGAAATTTAAAATGTCAGCCAGTCAGTGCAGCATTCAAACATTTCTAAAGCTAACGAAACATCCTGGTGTTACCACAGTAGGAGGTGGAAAAACTGGGAAAGTGGGATGTCCGGGGTGGGAGATGTCCTTTATTATATTCTGGGTTTTTTTTAGCGGGAACTAGTGTCCAAGAACGAGAGGGCAGCAACAATTCTGGACGTTGTCATGTTCTCTGGAGCGCTTTCTCTGAGACTAAACCACACGCATACACAGGTTAGATGCTCTGCAAATACTGTGGACTAGCCCCTGGGCCTGTAACCTCAGCGCAGTGGTGTTCAGCTCCCTGGACAAGACTACAAGCAAGCCTGTGTAATCCAGGAAGGGTGTATCGCACTTGCTGCTGTCCACTGCCTCTCCTGAGACCCTGCGAGATGTATTTTACCCAGTGGTCGATGCAGCCAGAAACCCAGGCATCTGTATCTGACGGACTCCCACTGGAATTGCCTGTGGTCGAATGTCACGAGGACGCCATGGAACGTACTTCTGGATGATCAAGAGTCAAGAGTCCTTCATTGTCCAACGCAATGGGTCAGGATCAATGACGATTTTCAGACAGGAGTCTGAAGAAGAGTCCCGACTTGAATCAATGCTTCATCCATGCTTTTCTGACTCGCTGTGTTACTCCAGTACTTGGTGTCTTCTTTTGTAAAACAGCGTCTGCAGTTCTTATTAGACTGAAGAAAGATCTCGACCCGAAACGTCACCCATTCCTTCTCTCCAGAGATGCTGCCTGTCCCGTTGAGTTACCCCAGCATTTTGTGTCTACCTTGCATATACCGGTTCTATTTCAGATTTTCAGTGAATTTTCACGTTCATAAGCCATAGGAGCAGGATGAGGCCATTCGGTCCATCGAGTCTACTCCAGCATTCACTCATGGCTGATCTATCTTTCCTTCTCAACCCCATTCTCCCCTGACACCCATACTAATCAAGAATCTGTCAATCTCCGCCTTAAAAATACCCAATGACTTGGCCTCCACAGCCTTCTGTGGCAAATGAATTCTACAGATTCACAATAATATTACAATACCATTTATTTGTCATTTGAACCTCACACGAAGTTCGAATGAAATTTGGTTTCTGCAGTCATACAAGAAAAGAACCAAGACACACACCAACACAACTCATACAAACATCCATCACAGCGAATCTCCTCCTCACTGTGATGGAAGGCAAAGTCTTGTCTCTCCCCTGTTCTCCATTCTTCACCCGATGTCAAAGTCAAAGCACCCAGCGGGCGCTAGCAAGTCTCGCGGCCATTTAAAGCCTTGCCGGGCGATGTAGGGCCCCGCTCCAGGTCACTCTCAACCCCGCAATTCGGGCGGGAGAAGTCGCCGTTGCCGGTGCCCAGTAAAGCAGTCTCCCACCGGGGACCCCGCGAGCTCCCGGTGTCACCATCCACCGGAGTCGCGTCGCAGCCGCGCGCGACCACAGCTCTCCACGCTCCGAGGCTGGCCAGTCCCACGATGATAAGTCCGCAGACTCTACGACTGGAGCCCCTAGGTCATTCCAACTGGAGGCCGTTCCACGGTGTTAGGGCCCAACGACAACGGATACCCGACAGGGAAAAGGTCGGGTTTCCCGTGCAGGGAAGAGATTTAAAAGTTTCCCCCAGCCCCCCCCCCCCCCCCCCTGCCCCCCACACATACAAATTTAAAAGCCCATTACAAACTATACCCTCAACGGGACAAAAAAAGAAAAAAAAGACAGACAGACTGCAGAGGTCGGCAGCGCCACCCTCTGATTAAAGAAATTCATCCCCATCTCGTTTTGAAAGCTACGTCCTTTTATTCTGAGACTGTGCCCTCTGGTCCTAGACTCTCCCACTAGTGGAAACATCCTCTCCACATCCACTCTATCCAGGCCTCTTGCTTTACACGATCGTTGCCGGGGGAGGTTCTGGGGGAGATTTCTATTAATGTGATTCTTAATTTCATGAAACATGAGGGACCGGATTGGATCAAATTGGCATGCAAGCCGCCGTGTGTGTAAATAGTTTAATTTAATCTTTAGAATTAAAAGTAAACAATGGCCACACAATCTCAGTTAAGTGAATTTGATAATTGAGATTGCAAATCTAGTTTACAATGTGTTAGTTAAAAAAAAAAATCAGATCACAACCGCACTGGTAAACTGACAGAGATTAATTGTCTGGTAATAATGGATGGATAAAATGTTTAGTTTAGTTTAGTTCAGAGTTTACACCAGTTTACACCAGAGACTTAACAACACAATGTATTTATGCAGCGGGTCAGGCAGCATCTCTGGAGCACATGGATGGGTGATGTTTCAGGTCAGGGCCCATCTTCACACTGATTGTAATGTGTGGGGAGAAAGATGGAAGGGAGGTGGGGGTGCAGTTTATATGGTTACACAAGGAGCTGCAGATGCTGGGATCTTCAGCAAGGCATAAAGTGCTGGAGGAACTCAGTGGGCCTGGGGAAGGGGTTGACAGGTGACATTTTGTGTCGGGGCCCCTTCATCAGACTGAGACAGTTGTAGTTACTGCAACAGAGAAAAGGAGGGGAGCAGCTATCAATCTCTCTTCCTTCTTCATGCCCTTCCTGTTCTGACACCTTGTCTTCTTCGAGCTGAAGAAGTTGAAGAAGCAGTACAGTGGCGCAGCGATAGAATTGCTGCCTCCCAGCGCCAGAGACCTGCGTTCGAGCCTGACCACGGGTCTATAAGGACTTTGTACGTTCTCCCCGTGACCTGCGTAGGTTTTCTCCAAAATCTTCGGTTTCATCCCGCACTCTAAAGACGTACAGGTTTGTAGGTTAATTGGCTTGGTGTAAAATGTAAATTGTCCCTGGTGTGTAGAATGGAACTAGTGTACGGGTGGTCGGCAGGGACTCGGTGGGCCGAAGGGCCTGTTTCCGCGTTGTAACTCTAAACTGAACTAAACTCCTGATCAGGAGGTCTGCCCACATATGGACATTGTTCTGAAGACAGTGATTTCCTTTTCGTCCAACCTCGGCTGAAAATGTATCACCAGCTTGATGTATAGTTTGTGCAACATCTGGGGGGAGGGGTCGTCAGCAGATTGTTATCAGCGAACCTTTGCACTAATTCCACTAATTCCAGCTCCAGCGATCATTCTACACAAATATCAATGGTTTAATGGCACTTGTTATAAACAGTCCAGTAAGAGTAGCCAAGCACATCCCCGATTAGCAAAGTGTACAGAATTAGTTCACTGAGCCCGTGTACAAGAGGCACCATGTTTTGAAGCCATTTTCAGAGTCCAGTCCGGGCTCCAGTTGTTATGAGCGGTGCCCCAGGCTCCAGCCATCGCCTTCCTTGGTTGTCTGGATCAACCAGCGAGCCCACATCCCTCTCCTCGCCCACCCATTGTTGTTCCCTGGGGGTGCCTCCCATAGCCGACCTGGAAGGTGCGGTAAGCCAGACCCCGCTTCCCCCTCCTCCCCTCCCAGCACCACTCCTCATTTGTAGGCTCATTGCCTTCTGTAACTTGTAAATCATGCCGAGTGTGTAGAGTAATGCTAGTGTACGGGGTGATCGCTGGTCGGCGCGGAACCAAAATGCCTGATTCAACACTGTATCTCTCTAAAGTCTAAAGTAATGTAAAGTATATTATGGGTAAAAGGGTAACAAGGGTAATATGTTGCAGCTTTATAAGTTCACAAGTTATAGAAGTAGAATTAGGCCATTCGGCCCATCAGGTCTGCTCTGCCATTCATTCATGGCTGATCTCTGCTTCCTAATCCCATTTTCCTGCCTTCTCCCCATAACACTGGATACTTTGGTTTTAAGGGTTTAAGACTCTGGTTGGGTATTTGGAGAATTGCTTGCAGTTCTGGTCGTCCCATACCAGGAAGGATGTTAATGTTATTATCGGCACGTGTAGCGAAGTATAGTGATAAGCATTGTTTTACACGCTAACCAAACAGGTCCGGTAATACCATCCATCAATACAAGCAAGTCAAACTCAAGTACAATAGGTAGAGCAAAGGGGAAGATACAGAGTGCAGAATATCGTTCTCATCATTGTAGCGCATCGGATCCAGAGACAAAGTCCGCTATATGGTAGAGGTGAATTGGATAGTGCCCTAGCTTATAGAAGGACCGTTCAGAAGCCAGCATTGGAGAAAGTGCCGGAGGGTTTGACCACAATACTGCCTGGTTTAGACGGCATTAGCCATTAGAAGTTGGACAAACTTGGATTGTTTTCTCTGGAACATCGGGGGTTGAGGTGAGACTTGATACAAGTATATAAAATTATGGGAGGCGTAGAGAAAGTAGACGATCAGAACCCTTTTCCCAGGGTGGAACAGTCAAGGACCAGAGGGCGTGGATTTAAGGTGAGTGGGCCTAAGTTTAAAGGAGATGTGTGGGACAATTGTTTTACACAGAGGGTGGCGGGTGCCTGGAACATGCTGCCAGGGATGGTGGTGGAGGCAGATATGATGGTGGCACCTTAGAGGCTTTTATTTAGGGATATGCAGGGAATGGAGGGATAGGGATCACATGCAGGCATAGGACTTTCGTATAAGTTCCACATGGATATTGTGCACCAAATAGCCTGTTCCTGTCTGTATTGCTTCGTTTTAATTTAGTTTAGGGATACAGAGTGGAAACAGGCCATTCTGCCCACCGGGTCCGTACCAACCCGTGATCCCCGCATATTAACACTATCCTACACACACTAGGGACAATTTTTACATTTGCCAAGCCAATTAACCTACAAACCTGCACGTCTTTGGAGTGTGGCAGGAAACCGAAGATCTCGGAGAAAACCCGTGCAGTCACGGGGAGAACGTTTTATGTTCTATGGACATACGTTTGTACATATATACCCATTCACAAACATGTGGATACACAAGGGTATATGTTAATGCACACAAAGCAGACAGATACATATATCCACACTGTGGAAATGTCTGTTAAGGGGGAACATTAAACGTTTTCTTTAAAGAGCGTTACAACCACAGGATCAGATGGAGTGTCTGGGAAAGTGGAGTGAAAGGGCAGCACACAAAAAAGCAGGTTAATTGGGAGAAAAGAGACACAATGTGCTGGAGTAACACAGCTGGTCAGGCAGCATCTTTGGAAGGAATGGATAGGCAACGTTTGTAATCGGAGCCCGTCAGGAACTCTTTTTCAATTGACCGTCATACAGCGCGAAATCAGGCTCTTCGGCCCAACTTGCCCAACATGTCCCCTCTACACCAGCCCCACCTTGCTGTGTTTGGCCCTTATCCCTCGAAACCCGTCCTAAATTAAAGCTGTTTTGTAACAAGGAGCTCACAAACTTTCTCTCGCCTCGGCGATGCGATGAGAACCATTCACGTCCCCCCCTCGACTCACACCTGAAGCCAGTGCCTGCAGCAAGGCAGGAATTTAGTTTAGTTTAGTTTAGAAATACAGTGCGGAAACGGGCCCTTCGGCCCACTGAGTCCACGCCGACTAGCGATCACCCCGTACACGAGCACTATCCGACACACGGGGGACAATTTAAAGAATTAGCCTACAAACCTGTACGTCTTTGGAGTGTGGGAGGAAACCAGAGCACCTGGGGAAAACCCACGAGATCACAGGGAGAAAGTACAAACTCCGTGCAGACAGCACCCGTAGTCAGGATTGAACCCGGGTCCCTGGCGCTGTGAGGCAGCAACTCTACCGCTGCGCCACCGTGCCGCTCAGAGGGTGCCCAGTGTAGCCCAGAGGTTTGCGGTTCCAATAACCTTGTTGAGAGCATGTTCCTGGTCAGCCAGCATCAGCGGAGTGAACATAGCAATGGACTCACACCGCAGCTGAAACAGTGAAGGCCTGGATAGAGTGAATGTGGAGAGGATATTTCTACTAGTGGGAGAGGCGAGGACCAGAGTGCATCACCTCAGAATAAAAGGAAGTACCTTTAGGAAGGAGCTCTGGTGAGACCACAACCGGAGTATCGTGTACAGTTTTGGTCTCCTAATTTGAGGAAGGACATCCTTGTGATGGAGGCAGTGCAGCGTAGGTTCACGAGATTGATCCCTGGGATGGCGGGACTCTCATATGAGGAAAGATTGAAAAGAGTTTAGAAGGATGAGGGGGATCTTATAGAAATATATAAAATTACAAAAAGACTGGACAAGCTAGATGCAGGAAAAATGTTCCCAATGTTGGGCGAGTTCAGAACCAGGGGGCCACAGTCTTGGAATAAAGGTGAAGCCATTTAAGACTGAGGTGAGAAAAAATCTTTTTCACCCAGAGAGTTGTGAATTTGTGGAATTCCCTGCCACAGAGGGCAGTGGAGGCCAAGTCATTGGGTGGATTTAAGAGAGAGTTAGATAAAGCTCTAGGGGCTAGTGGAGTCAAGGGATATGGGGAGAAGGCAGGCACGGGTTATTGATTGGGGACGATCAGCCATGATCACAATGAATGGCGGTGCTGGCTCGAAGGGCCGAATGGCCTCCTCCTGCACCTATTTTCTATGTTTCTATGAGATGAGGTGAAATTTCTGTAATCAGAGGGTGGTGAATCTGTGGTGTCCAAATCAATGGATATTTTTAAGGTGGAGAGTGGGGTTCAGAGGGAAACATAGATCAGCCATGATTAATTGATGGAGTAGACCTAATTCTGCTCCTATAACTTATGAACGTATGACTCTGATGAAAGGTCTCGACCCGAAGCGTCACCTATTCCTTTTCTGCAGAGGTGCTGCCTGACCCGCTGAGTTACTCCAGCTATTTTGTGTCTATCTAAAATCCCCTCTCACCACCCCCCACCCAATCCTCTCGGCTGAAGAAACGTAACATGAAAACTATTGACGGGTTAGGTGAACAAGCTAAAAAATACCTTGCCGCTTTACTGAGCTGACAAATAAATATCACAACGACATGGAACCGCGCGGGAAGAAAATGTTCCATTATGTCCGTGTACCAGTGTTGCAGTTTAACATAAATTTTTAAGACCAATAAGTAGAAGATATTCCAAGAAATATTGCGCTGGGCCTGGCAAAGATATTGTAGCCGGAGAGAAATCTATAGTTTTTTTTGTGCCTACCTTGCGGGGTAGTAAGTCAGTGTAAGTCTCAATCATTTACGCTCTTTAATTATTCCACAGCAGAAAATGCTCTCTCTAAAGGCATCCAGCGGCAATTAGAATAATCATTCATGATGGGATCTATGGCGCATCTTTGAGCTGCTGTTTCCAGAGTCAGGGTTTTTGTTGGTGACCTCTGACTAAAGGCAAAGGTTTGTTGAAATATTAGTTTAATAAGAGATCAGAATGATATTAGGAATATGAGTCTGTGTTATTTATTATTAATTTTTTGTTTTTGATTTACAGGAGCTGCAGAATGGAAACAAGCCCCGCACCAAATGGTAATATCTACCTGGAGACTTTGCCTGTCTGTATTCTGAGTTCTTTGATTTAACGTGGATCATGTTAAGATTGAAATAAATAATCCATATACAGAACAGCCCCGAGTTATAAATAAAAGGGTTTTTTTTGTATCGCGCAGCTGCGGTGTCTCAAAGCAAACCATAAAAGTTGCACAAAAGGAAGGAGATATCTGGAGCAGAAAGTAGCTGAGTTAAATGTGAATAACAAACGCGTTTTTAATTTTTACCAATTTTTTTTCCTGCTTCTTAGCTTTTGGCGTTGCTTTTTAACGAGACGTGGCTTTCAATCATTAAATTAGGGGGACATTGAACAAATTAGCCCGTGCTTTGAATGAGCTCCTTTGCCTGGGTTTGACATTGTATTTCTGAGCAGCCAGGGATGGTGGATCAGTCTAGACCAGGCCTGGAGAGCAGACGTCAGCCAAGAGCTCGGCTCAGGCACCAAGCTCCAATAGTCTTTAACGTCTAAATGCAATGAACACCATTGAAATAGAACAGGAGTACCTTCAGTCAAAGATGCTTTACACACTGGGACAATTTTCAAAGTCGAAATGTAAATATCATTAGCAATTTTCTGATTTAATAGGCCTGTTGAAAACGAAGAGAACAGGGGAAGGAATTGTACCGAGGAGGCTTGGTAATCAAATAACGAAAGCTTAAAAAAATTAACAAGAGAGGAGATGAGATTTTTATTTTCACCCCCCCCCCCCCAGCTAAAGATGATCTGGGGTGGACAAACGTGAAAGTTGGTGGAGACGGGTGAACAGGCAGCACGGTGGCACAGCTGGTAGAGCCGCTTCCTCGAGTGAAGGAATTCTTGCCAGTTCTTGTGATGTCCCATTTTAATGTACATTAGACACATGTACCAACGCCTTCCATCCAGTCGTGACATATCAAAGTCGGCCTTGTTTGGGTCCCAGTGGAGTGGAGCCTGATATTTGCTCTGCTCCTCTCCCAACATCACATAAAAACATAGAAACATAGAAAATAGGTGCAGGAGTAGGCCATTCAGCCCTTGAAGCGAGAATGATCATGACTGATCATCCAGAATCAGTACCCCGTTCCTGCTTTCTCCCCATATCCCTTGATTCCATTAGCCTTAAGAGCTATATCTAACTCTCTCTTGAAAACATCCATTGAATTGGCCTCCACTGCCTTGTGTGGCAGTGAATTCCACAGATTCACAATTCTCTGCATCTAGCCTGTCCCATAAGAATTTTATATGTCTAGCCTGTCCCATAAGAATATATGTTTCTATAAGATCCCCTCTCATTCTATTGATGCTAGTGGCATTTAAGAGGCCTTTAGATAGGGATACGCAGGGAATAGAGGGGATTTGGATTACATGCAGGCAGAGGAGTTTAGTGTAACTTGGATAGCATGGATATTGTGGGCTTTCAGCTTTCAGCTCATGTTCACAGGTTCTTGGAGCAGAAATAGGCCATTCGGCCCTTCAAGTCTTCTCTGCCATTCAATCATGGCTGATCTATCTTTCCCTCTCAACTCCATTTTCCTGCCTTCTCCCCATAACCCCTGACACCCGCACTAATCAAGAACCTGTCAATCTCCGCCTTAAAAATATCCATTGGGTTGGCCTCCACAGCCGTCTGTGGCAATGAATTCCACAGATTCACCACCCTCTGGTTAAATAAATTCCTCCTCATCTCCTTTTTAAAGGTACATCATTTTATTCTGAGGCTATGACCTCTGGTCCTAGACTATCCCACTAGTAGAACCATCCTCCCCACATCCACTCTATCCAGGCCTTCACTATTTCAGCTGAGGTGTGAGTCCATTGCCCTGTTACCTCCACTGACGCGAGGTTCAGTTCAACTCACTTTAGTGTAGTTTAGTTTAGTTTAGTTTAGTCTAGTTTAGTTTAGTGATACAGCATGGAAACAGGTCCTTTGGGCTACCATACACTAGTTCTATCCTACAAACTAGGGCCAACTTACAGAAGCCAATTAACCTACGAACCTGCATGTCTTTGATATGGAGCAGGAAACCGGAGCACCTGGAGGTAACCCACACGGTCACAGGGAGAACATACAAACTCCATTAGTTTGGTTTAATGGAGTTTAGTTCAGTTCAGTTCAGTTCAGTCTGTGCCGACCAGTGATCATCAGTTCACACTAATTTTCCCCTGCACGCTAGGGACAACTTACAGAAGCCAATAAACCTACAAACCTGCATGTCTTTTGAATGCGGGAGGAATCCGGAGCAATCGGGAAAAAAACACGCAGTCACAGGGAGAACATGCAGACTCCGTACAGACAGCACGCAAGGTCAGGATCGAACTCGGGTCTCTGGTGATGTGAGGCAGCAACTCTACCGCTGCGCCACCGTGCTACCCGAGTATATTGGAGCATAATCTTTCCATCGTGATTGGATGGTCACAGGCCCTTCGGCCCACTGAGTCCATGCTGATCGTCAAGCAGCCATTTACACTAATCCTATCTTGTTCTCCCCTTATTCCCGCCATCTGCCCCCTCCTTCCCGCCCCCACCCATTGAAGATTCTACCACTCGCCCATGCACTCAGGATGATTTACACTCGGCCATTTAAGTACAAACCCGCACGTGTGGGAGGAATCCAGAGTACCTGGAGGAAACCCACGCAGTCACGGGGGGAGAACGTGCAAACTCCGCACAGACAGCACCCGGGGCCAGGATCGAACCCGGGTCTCTGGCGCTTTGAGGCAGCGGCTCTACCTGGTGCGCCACTGTACATCGAGGAGTGTTAATCTGTCAGTCAGGACGGGTGGGTGTTGGATGAAGACAGCCGATCCATTTATACACCTTCAAAAACATAATTCCAAATCGTCCTTCATGTTCTGAACCCGTCACCCATTTTCCATCAGCTGACATTTCATAAAAGGCATTGTGAGAGGAACGTTCTGAATATTACGGGACATTGAAGAGGTGCTGCGATGTGCAATGTTTTGCTATTTATAGGACACTTTAAAGACAATGAATGTTATCGCACGCGGCGGAGAAAAATACCATTGCTGTCAGTCATGTGTCCCAGAGAGTATCACAAAGTGTATAAAAACGTTAAAAGCCAACAGCTGTAATGCAGGCATCAAAATAAGATACATTTACAATGAGTGGAAGTGATCCTGGAAGGAGAAAGTTTTTTCAACTAAAAAGGGGGAAAGTATATTTTCTCTTCACGTTTAACGTCAAAGTGAGAGGGAGACGAGGGAAAGGAATAAAATGACGCAGGGGACATGAGGGAAACAATCGCAATAAAGAGATGGAAGAATGAGAGCATTTTGCCACCGTTCCCCGGGTTCCAGGACCATTAATGAAGAGATTATAAATGTTCGCTCTTTTCAATTTTGGACAAATATAAAGAATTGAAAAATCAATGTTTCCAAAAAAGTGTCACACAACATTAAGACAAAATACAATAATTTTACAGTTTGTTGCTAGCAGTTCAGTGTTGCATCAATTAACTAAAAGATCTGTAATCAGTCAATAAATCTTTGTATGATTGCAGCCTCCACTTCATCTCTTTAAATGCAGGTGTACTGTTAATTCAGTTCCACATCATAAATTCAAGATGTGACTTCATTTGTCATACGGTGCTTTAGTAAAGACCTTTCACTGCAGTTAGACAGCAGGGAAAGTGTAACCTTTCAAGGGGCTTTAGCAGCGTGTCTAAGGCACATCACTAAATTTGGAATGACAGACTCAGTTTATTATTAAGTTAGCTCTGTGGCATGTTGCGGGTTTCTTGTTTAAGAAGGAACTGCAGGTGCTGTTTTAAGCCGAGGATAGACACACGGCAAGCTGGAGTAACTCAGCGGCATCTCTGGAGAAAAGGAACGGGTGACGTTTCGGGTCGAGACCCTTCCTCGGGCTGAGAGTCAGGGGAAAGTGAAACGAGATGTTATAGACGGTGACACAGAGAGAAAAACAAACAAATGAATGAAAGATATGCAAAAAGTAACGATGATCAAGGAAGGGTGGAGCCCACAATGGTCCATTGTTGGCTGTGGGCTAGTTGAAACTCAACGAGACAACAGTGAAGCTAGTACGACGACAGGGTGGGGGAGGGATGGAGGGGATACAAGGGTTACAGGAAGTTGGAGAAATCAGTATTCATACTGTTGGTTGTGAGCTGCCCATGCGAAATATGAGGAGCTGTTCCTCCAATTTGCATTTGGCCTCAATCTGACAGTGGAGGAGGCCCAGGACAGTAAGGTCAGTGTGGGAATGGGAAGGGGAGTTCAAGCATTTGGCAGCTGGGAGATCAGGTAGGTTTAGGACCAATGATCATCAGTCCACACTAGTTTTGTCCTACACACTAGGGACAATTTACAGAAGCCAATAAACCTACAAACCTGCGATTCTTTGGAATGTGGGAGGAATCCAGAGCAATCGGAAAAAAAACACGCAGTCACAGGGAGAACATGCAAACTCCGTACAGACAGCACCCAAGGTCAGGATCGAACATGTGTCTCTGGTGCTGTAAGGCAGCAACTCTACCGCTGCGCCACCGTGCCGCCCACAAATTACATTTTCATTGAATATAATATCGTTAAAAAATGATTCTGGAAATCATTCACGTTGAATATAAATCCTTAAAGCATTCCTCTTCAACAAAGTATAATCGGGTATAGATCAAGTTGCTGTACTTTCAGCTCATTGGGAGATAAAGCTTGTCTCTGTTTCATGTTTCTGCTCAAAAAACTCCTCACAACCAACCGATTGAATACCTGCCCAGACCTTCCTTTTTTTAAGAGGGAACTGCAGATGCTGGAGAATCGAAGGTTACACAGAAAAGCTGGAGAAACTCCTCCCACCCTCCAGCCTTCCGGCTACTCCTCCTTTTCCCTTTCTTGTCTCCACCCACCCCCACCCCTGATCAGTCTGAAGAAGGGTTTCGGCCCGAAACGTTGCCTATTTCCTTCGCTCCATAGATGCTGCTGCACCCGCTGAGTTTCTCCAGCTTTTTTGTGTAACCTTCCTTTTTTTAACTCGAATTTCACATCTGTTGACATGTCTTTGGGATACCATGTGGAAGATGTATTACAGATTCAAATCCTTACTTGACACACCTTCAAAAAAGCCTTCACTGTATTAAAGAAACAAAATAAATACAAGTTGTGGGTATTAACACCTGCTTTAGAGTAGCGGGGGGATGATTTTGGTATGCCCAAAGTTAAATGTTCTTTCAGTAATCTGATAGAAATGTGCCCACATTTTCTCCACTTCTGTCCTTATATCACACCTTTTGCCTTTTCGTCGGGCGGCACGGTGGTGCAGTGATAGAGTTGCTGCCTTACAGCACTTGCAGCGCTGGAACCCCGGGTTTGATCCTGCTGGCTGTACGGAGTTTGTAAGTTCGCCAAGTGACCTGCGTGGGTTTGCTCCGAGATCTTGAGTTTCCACCCACACTCCAAATACGTACAGGTTTGCTAGGTTAATTTGCTTGGCTTTGTAAACTGTCCCTAGTGTGTGTAGGATTGGTTAATGTGCAGGGGTCGCTGGTCGAAGGGCCTGTTTCCGCGTATATCTCTGAACTAAACTAAACTAAATCTCCTGTCGTTTGTCCAACATCTGCTTATCAACCTCCCCCCCCCCCATACTCACATGTAACTAGCTATCACTCGTCAAAATTTGTCCTCTTCCAGCTTTCTCTCCCCATCCCCACCACCATCAGTCTGACGTAGGTCCCCGAACCAAAACGTAACCTGTCCATGTTCTCCTAAGATGCTGAGACCCGCTGAGTTACTCCTGTTACTCCAGTCATATTTTCACATTCACGTATTGCTTTTCTGAGACAGATGCAAACTGCTGGAGTAACTCAGTGGGTCAGGTAGCATCTGTGGAAAAAAGGATGGGCGACGTTTCAGGGTCGGGACCCTTCTTCAGACTGAGTAGGTTTAAGTAGGATATTGTCCAGTTGCCTTGTTTACCTTGATGCCAGAATTTGTTTCCATTTTAGTTTCAGTTTAAACTTTAGAGATACAGCGTGGAAACAGGCCCATCTAGTCCACGCTGTCCAGTGTTATTCCTCAGAATTAAGAAGCAGAGATCAAATAACTATCTGTGTATAATGTCTAGTCTGTGGTTTATTTCTAGCCCAGCAGCCTTTGGCTTCGATATTTAAACTCCGAAACCAATCCAAAATGTACCTTACAATCAAAAGTACCAAATTAAGTCAAGCACAAAAACTAAATAGGATAATACCTCAAACTTAAATTGATTAATGGCTTATAATTGTTCCTAATACTGGCTCCAGGCGTTAGTTGAAGAATATTCCTGAGTGCATTGAAAACAAATAAATAGACACACCAAACAGATTTAAACATTTGTGTAGGAAGGAACTGCAAATGCTGGTTTACACCAAAGGTAGACCCAAAGTGCTGGAGTATCAGACTTTATTAGTCTGAAGAAGGGTCTCGACCCAAAATGTCACCCAATCCTCAGCAGAGATGCTGCCTGTCCCGCTGAGTTAATCCAGCATTTTGTGTCTAATTTTAAAATGTTGTTGAGTAGCGAGCCGGAACAGAAAATCCCAAACCCCTTGTGATTACAAGTCATTAATAAAGATCATTTCATTTCACATTTAACAAGGATATCTTACAGAGGTATCTATATTCTTCTAATGTAGAAGCTGCCTATGTGCTTAACATTTAACAGCGATTCCAGTTACACATGCCATCAGAATGGCTTTGCAAGTACGATTGATGTCAAAAACTACTCTGAATAATGTATCAAAAATAGGGTATGTTTAGAGAAGGGATTTTTTTCTTTGATAGTTTTTGAATTAGGTCTACTTAGGGCAACAACAAAAAAATACCAGCTTTAAATGTAAACACTTAGATCTACCACGAAAGCACTTGGGAAAAGGACTCATGTGTGGATGGATGAATGAATATAATATGAATAACATTAGAGGAGAATTGAGAATTTCATTTTTTTTTTATCAGTCGCACCTTTTAAGCTCTTTTATCATGGCTTGTCTGTGAACAAGGTGATTATTTAAAAAAAAAAAAATCATTTTGTCGAACAATTTTTGAAAAAGAACAATTGTAGAAGATGGTTGAAGCTGCTCACAAGACCCGGGTCTTTGGAAATATTGACGCAGCATTCAAGAACAAGGGGGACCTGTTGAACTTCAATAGGATGCAACAGTGGTAGAGCCACTGCCTCATAGAGCCAGAGACACGTGTTCCATCCTGACCTCGTATGCTCTCTGTGTGGAGTTTACACGTTCTCCCCGTGACCGCGTGGGTTTCCTGCAGGTGCTCCGGTTTCCTCCCACATCCCAAAGACGTGCGGGTTTGTAGGTTAATTGGCCCTCTGTAAATTGCAAAAGTAGTGCATGAGAAAGTGGGATAATGTGGGCTGAACGGCCTGCTTCCGGAACTGCTGCACCTGTCAATCAATCAACAATGATCGCTCACACACATACATGTGCTGAGATGCACTCATGTGCACACACATGCATGTACACTGAAACACACGATCATAAGTGAATGTACACAAATGCACAAAAACATGTGTATATGCATGGTTACAGATGCTTCAAGATGGCGGCGATGGTGGATGGAAGAAAGGACTGGTGCCGGCTGGGTGATCACCTCCCTCACCCTAGGAGGCGCAGTGGGGGTTCTGAGGTCGGCAGTGGGAGGCGCCGCTGGTCAAGGAGGTTGAGCGGTGACCACGTGAGGCGAGGGGACGGCTTGATCGTGGGTCGATGTGTCCGGGTCCATGTGTTGGTAGAGTGGGCCGCTGAAGGCCCCGCAGCAGCCTGGGGCTCCATTAGACTAGGCACCGCTCCAAGTGGGTGAGCGTGGGGATCGGACGCGGTCTAGAGCAGCATGGAGCAGTGGGGCAGCGGTGGAGACACCGACAACATCCCCAGGCCAGGCTGACCCCTGCAACTCCCACCCAGTGTTGTCGCCAGGACAACGGGCCTAGAAGGCCAAGTTAAGATTCTAACGTTTGTTAACAACTTTGAACATGAAGGATACAAGATGGCGCTGAAAACATGGTGACTCTTGTGTACCTCAGTGTGATCTACCATTCTTACCTCCTTGGCCTTGAGTATGACCATGCCTGGTGGGAAAGTCTAGGACCAGAGGGTGCAGTCACTGAATAAAACAACGTACCTTTTGAAAGGGGGAGGAATTTCATTTCATGGTGAATCTGATGCATTCATTGCCACAGACAATTGAGGAGCCCATGACATTGGTAATTTTTAAGGTGGAGATTGACAGATTATTGATTAGTATGGGTGTCAATGGTTATGTGGAGAAGGCAGGAGAATGGAGTTGAAAGGAAAGATAGACTAGCCATGTTCGAATGGAGTGGACTCAGTGGGTTGAATGGCCTATCTCTGCACCTATGACTTATGAAATTCTGAACTAACAATAAAGTACCATCACACCCGGCGGCACAGTGGCCCAGCGGTAGAGTTGCTGCCTTACAGCGCCAGAGACCTCGGTTTGATCCCTACTACGGGTGCTGTCTGTACGGAGAATGTGTGGATTTTCTCCGGGAGCTCTGGTCTCCTCCCACATTCCAAAGACCATGCAGGTTTGTAGGTTAATTGGCTTCGGTAAAATTGTAAATTGTCCCTAGGGGTGACCCTGGTCTTGATGTCAGTGCGGACTCGGTGGGGCTGAAGGGCCTGTTTCTGTGCTGTACCTAAACGAAAAACTACCATTGATGATGTACACTGACACAAACACACGCACACATCCACATGCGCGCGTACACACACACGGAGAGGCTTAGTCCGACTGTGTCACAGTAAGAGATGCTGACAATGAGGAAAACCAGACTCAATGGCTTCACCAAGGATTAGTTGTCCCTGAATTGCACGCCTTATCTCATTCAGTCAACTTCCACCACTTGGGTTGTCCTATGCAGCTCTGCAAATAATGCTTCAATGAACTGAGTAACTAACCACCCGTGACCTTCGCTAATATATATCCCACATTCACCTTGGATTGTCTGGAATTGTCGTATCACAGAGACCTTAGTTTTAGTTTAGCTTGGTTTAGTTTGATCCCCTTCGGCCCACCGAGTCCGCACCGACCAGCGATCCCCCCGGGTGCTGTCTGTACGGAGAATGTACGTTCTCCCCGTGACTGCGTGGATTTTCTTCGGGAGCTCTGGTTTCCTCCCACATTCCAAAGACATGCAGGTTTGTAGGTTAATTGGCTTCGGTAAAATTGTAAATTGTCCCTAGCGTGTATGGGGTGACCATTGGTCAGTGTGGACTCGGTGGGCTGAAGGGCCTGTTTCTGTGCTGTACCTCTAAACGAAAAACTAAACATTGAACCATTGATTAATGCACACATACACACACACACACGCACACATCCACATGCGCGCGTACACAAACACACATTGTATATGTAACCTGCTGGCACCTCCTTTCAAATGAGAGGCTTAGTCCGACTGTGTCACAGTAAGAGATGCTGACAATGAGGAAAACCAGACTCAATGGCTTCACCAAGGATTAGTTGTCACTGAATTGTGTTACACGCCTTATCTCATTCAGTCAACTTCCACCACTTGGGTTGTCCTATGCAGCTCTGCAAATAATGCTTCAATGAACTGAGTAACTAACCACCCGTGACATCAGGCCTTCGCTAATATATATCCCACATTCACCTTGGATTGTCTGGAATTGTCGTATCACTGTTTAGGAGCTTGTATTTAAAAAATCAGCTGCCACAGTTTAGCTTAGTTTAGTTTAGCTTGGTTTAGAGACACAGACACAGCGCGGAAACAGGCCCTTCGGCCCACCGAGTCCGCACCGACCAGCGATCCCCCCCACACTAACACTGCCCTACACACACTAGGGACAATTTACATTTATACCATTATGCCAATTAATCTACAAAGCTGTATGTCTTTGTGGTGTGGAAGGAAACCAAAGGTCTCGGAGAAAACCTGCGCTGGTCACGGGGGGAAACGTACATACTCTGTACAGACAAGCACCTGTAGTTGGGATCGATCCCGGTAAGCGCTGTTAGGCAGGAACTCTGCCGCTGCGCCACCGTGCTGCCCGTTACACAGTTTTCACATTGCATGGTGATCACACTTAAATAATTAGCTGGAATAAGCTTTGAGATTGCAAGAAGGTGTGAAAGAAGTATAAGTAGTTTCACATCTTATTTTCATCATCACTGTAACATGATCCATATGAAATCCTTACAAATAAAAATATAGAGGCACTGACCAGTGGAAATCCAAACCTACCTATTTTCCTCATTCACCTCCACTGTTGTTAACTCTAAACATGTTGTAATTGAAAACAGGATTGCACGCAATATTGGTGGACTGCTGTATATTATTCCTAGACTGTAGATGAGTGGATGGGACTGTAAGGAGAATGAAATTTAGAGTGGCATAGGATTAGAGCAGATGGGTTGGTGTAGGCTCGATGGGCCGAGTGGCCCGTTACAATGCTGTGTGACTCTCTGACTCCATAGGTCTACACACCAAGAAAGGTTTAGTTTAATTTGGTTTAGTTTAGAGATACAGCTCGGAAACAGGCCCTTCGGCCCATCGAGTCCCCGCCGACCAGCGATCACCGCACACTAGCACTATCCTGCACACCGGGGAAAATTTACAATTTACAGAAGCCAATTACAGCTACAAACCTGTACTTCTGTATAGTGTGGGAGAAAACCGGAGCGCCCGAAGAAAACCCATGAGGTCACAGGCAAAACGTACAAACTCCGTACAGTGTGTTGAACATGGCTCTCTGGTGCTGTAAGGCAGCAACTACACTGCTGCACCTCCTAAGGTACAGAAGGGTTACTCCGCATTCTCGGTGTGTTTTTAAAGCAAGGTCCTGTCTGATCTCCCAGGTAGATGTAGAGATCATGAGTAGGATAAGAGAAGCGTATGTTGAGTGTTATATTCCCACCTTAATATTGCTTAAGTGGCAGAGTGAGACGGCACGGTGGTGTAGCGGTAGAGTTGCTGCCTTGTAGCGCCAGAGACCCGGACTACATCCTGAATACGGGTGCTGTCTGTACGGAGTTTGCACGTTCTCCCCGTGACCTGCATGGGTTTTCTCTGGGTACTCCGCGGTTTCCTCCCACACTCCAAAGACGTGCAGGTTTGTAGGTTAGTTGGCTTTTGTAAGTTGCTCATTGTTCCTGGTGTGTAGGATAGTGCTGGTGTATCGCTGGTCACCGAGGGGGCCACTTCCGTGCTGTATCTCGAAACTAAGATTAAACTAAACTAAATTATTCCCCTCATCGTTTTATAAGATCACCCCCTCGACCCACCACTCTCCAAAGAATAAAGCCAGAGCCTGCCCAACCTCTCCCCAGAGCTCAGGCCCTCCAGCCCTGGCAACATCCTCGTGAATCTTCTCTGCACTCTTTCCAGCTTAATGACATCGCGGGTCCCTGGTGGGAGACCGCTTTCCGGAGCTCCCGCAACGGCAACTTCTCCCGCCCGAGTTGCGGGGTTGAAAATGACCCGAAACGGGGCCTTACTTCGCCCGGCGCGGCTTTAACGGCCGCGGGACTTGCCATCTCCCGCCGGGGGCTTTAACATCAGGAGGAGAATGGAACACAGGGGAGAGACAAGACTTTGCCTTCCATCACAGTGAATCTCCTCCTCACTGGAGTATTGTGAGCAGTTCTGGTCGCTCCTTTTTTAGGACAGATGTGGAGGCTTTGGAAAGATTGCAGTGAAGGTTTACCAGATTGATACCCGAATTAGGGGGAATTAACTACAGAGAAAGTTTGGACAGATTTGGATTGCTTTCTATGGAATGCCAGAGTTTGTGGGGAGACCAGATAGATGTATGTAAACTTCCGGGACTCATAGATAGGGTCGACCATCAGAACCTTTTTCCCAGAATGGGAAAATTCAAACACAGGAGGACATAGTTTTAAAGTGAGAGGGGGCAGAGTTTAAAGGAGTTGTGTGGGGCAAGATTTGACAGAGAGTTTGGTGGGTGACTGCAAGGCACTGCCAGGGGAAGCGTGTGTAATAATGGCATTTCCAAGGTGATGTACATATATGCCCCTGCAGGGGATATGGATCACATGCAGCTGATGAGATTAGTTTGAGATGAGATTAGTTTAGGAAGGAACTGCAGATGCTGGTTCAAACCAAAGATAGACACAAAAAGCTGGAGTAACTTAGCAAGACAGGCAGCACTTCTGGAGAGAAGAAATGGGTGACGTTTCAGGTCGAGATCCTTCTTCAGACTGAACCCAAAATGTCACCCATTCCTTCTCTCCAGAGATGCTGCCTGTCCCCGCTAAGTTACTACAGCTTCATCTCTGTGATTAATTTATCCTGCCATCATGTTCAGCACAGACATTGTGGGCCAAAGGGCCTGCTCCCGTGCTGTACAGTTTTATGTTTTATGATCCACCCATGTGCACATATGGGAAGGAATTGGAGCACTCACCAGCAAATGCATGTGATCTACGGTGACACGTGCAAACTTCACACGGACAGCACCAGAGGTGAGGCTCAAACTCAGGTTGCAGAGGTTGTGAGGCAACAGGGTGGCACAGTGATGCAGCGGTAGAGCTACTGCCTTACAGCACCAGAGACCCGGGTTCGATCCTGACTACGGGTGCTGTCTGTACCGAGTTTGTACGTTCTCCCCGTGACCTGCGTGGGTTTTCTCCGAGATCTTCAGTTTTCTCCCACACGCCAATGACGCACAGGTTTTGGAGGTTAATTGGCTTGGTATAAATGTAAACTGTAAATTGTCCCTAGTGTGTGTAGATAATGTAAGTGTGCGGGGATCACTGGTCGGTGTGGACTAGGTGGGTCGAAGGGCATGCTTCTGTGCTGTATCTCTTAAACTAAATTAAACCTAACTTTAACCACTGCATTAGTGTTGAACCTTTACACTAATGTCACCAGAATCGTGCCTGTGATTGATTGACACCTTATTATCACACATGACAGGTCACAGTGAAATTCTTAGTTTTGCGTACAGAGTATGCAAAGGGTTGCCACATACAGGGCACCGGCAAAGGTACAAAGTGTTCAATGTAGTTCCCAATGGTCCCGCTTTGTTCTTGGCGGCCCCCGCATGCCGGCTCCCTCGTTGTCCTAAAAAGGAAATCGAGGAAATTAAGGTGAAAGGGAGAAGATTTAATAGGAATCCGAGGGGTGACATTTTCGCACAATGGGTGGTGGGTGTACGGAACGAGCTGCCAGAGGAGGTCGTTGAGGCTGGGACTATCCCAACATTTAAGAAACAGTCAGACAGGTACATGGATAGTACACAAAAAAGCTGGAGAAACTCAGCGGGTGCAGCAGCATCTATGGAGCGAAGGAAATAGGCAACGTTTCGGGCCGAAACCCTTCTCTTCAAGGTACATGGATAGGACTGGTTTGGTGGGATATGGGCCAAACGGGGGGCAGGTGGGACGAGTGTTGGCTGGTGTGGGCAAGTTGGGCTGAAGGGCTTTTTTTCCACACTGTGGCACTCTATGACTATGCATTTCCAAACAAATAACCACAACTAATTAAAATATATATGAATCGAATTATTTTCCCCACCTCAGCCACTGTCCCTCTGCCTCTGTCATTTCCCTCTTCCTATCACCCCCCCCCCCCCCCCCCCCCCCCCCCCCCCACTGTATCATTTTGATTCCCAGCGACCTGTTTGCAGTTGATTTAAAGTAAATCTTTTTTGGTACCATTTCCAAGACACAAGGTTGCGTTTGCAAATACAATCACCATTGTCGTGTTTAACATCTCAGTCAAGATCAAGTTCGAAATGAGGATAAAGTAAGAGATAATGCAAGATTCATTTCCCTGTCCCTTTCCTGCAATTGCTCATCCCTAGTCGGTAAGTGAAGGATAATGTGGAGAAAATAGAGTCCCCAACCGCGGCTGTCAGGTGCACTCAGAGTGTCTTCCGTCCAGTCGGCCGCGAGATGAACTGTTGCATTAGCGAATGATACACGAACAAAGGAGGCCATTCCGTCACTTGTCCATTCATAACTTCATACGTTCTACGCGCAGAATTAGAGCCATTCAGCCCATCAAGTCTAGCCGGACATTCAATCGTGGCTAATATGTCTTTCCCTCTCAGCTCCATTCTTCTACCTTTTTCCCCGTGACCCCTGACTAATCTAGAATCTGTCAATCTCCGCCTTAATTCACTGCCACAGACGGCTGCGGCAGTGAATTCCGCAGATTCTCCTTTCTGAGGCCCCCTTCGGTCATGGCTGACTATGGGTGTCTCCAGGGTTGGAGGAGGCCTGTGCGTGACTTTGTTTAACGTGTGGAGACTGGTGCACAGACATCCACCACACGGTCCTTGACAGATCTGGGTCAGGACCCAGTGGCATGGAGTCCGAGACGACCAGAGACCCTTTTCTGCTGCAGCCTTCATCCGCCTTCCCAGCCGTTGTGACGTTCCACTAAGGTCAGCCATCGTCCTCCGCCTGTTGCACCGTTGAGGTCTTGGTTAGATTGCTCTTTGTCAGTGTCCTCCCTCTCGACCTTACCGCCATGGGTGGCCCCTACCAGGAGCATAACTCCAGACGGCATAGCTCTCAGGACCACACAAGCCTCTCCACCACGACAAGGTGAATATCCATGGAGATTCACCACCCTCTGACCAAACACATTCCTCTTCATCTCCTTTCTAATGGTATGTCCTTTTATTCTGAGGCTGTGTCCTCTGGTCCTAGATTCTCCCACCAGTGGAAACATCTTCTACACATCCACAGAAGGGTTTTGGCCCGAAATGTTTGGCCCGAAATGCACTCCATAGATGCTGCTGCACCCGCTGAGTTTCTCCAGCACTTTTGTCTACCTTCTACACATCCACTCTATCCAGGCCTTTCATTATTCGGTCAGTTTCATTGAGGTTCCCCCTCATCTGGTTCCAGAACCAGGGGCCACAGTTCCAGAACCAGGGGGCCAAGTTCCAGAACAGGGGCCACAGTTCCCGAACCAGGGGCCACAGTTCCAGGGGGCCACAGTTCCAGAACCAGGGGTCACAGTTCCAGAACAGTTCCAGAACCAAGGGCCACAGTCTGAGAATAAAGGGGAGGCCATTTAGGACTGAAGTGAGAAAAAACTTTTTCACCCAGAGAGTTGTGAATTTGTGGAATTCCCTGCCACAGAGGGCAGTGGAGGCCAAGTCACTGGATGGATTTAAGAGAGAGTTAGATAGAGCTCTAGGGGCTAGTGGAATCAAGGGATATGGGGAGAAGGCAGGCACGGTTTATCGATTGGGGACGATCAGCCATGATCACAATGATTGGTGGTGCTGGCTCAAAGGGCCGAATGGCCTTCTCCTGCACCTATTTTCTATGTTTCTATCTATCCAAACTCCAGCGAGTACAGGCCCAGTGCCGTCATAGGCTCATCATATGTTAACCCAATCATTCCTGGGATCATTCTCGCAATTCTTTGCCATTCTAACTTTCCCAAAGAGAATGGGCAGCACGGCAGCGCGGTGGTAGAGTTGCTGCCTTACAGCGCCAGAGACCCAGGTTCGATCCTGACGACGGGTGCTGTCTGCACAGAATTTGTACGTTCCCTCTATGACCACGTGGGTTTGCTCTGGGTGCTCCGGGATCCTTCCCACATTCCAAAGGCGCGCAGGTTTGTAGATTAATTGGCCTCTGTAAAAGTGTTCCTAGTGTGTACGATAGATCTACTGTACTTGTGATAGCTGGTGGGCTGAGACTCTGTGGACCAAAGGGTCTGTTTCGACGCTGTAACTCTAAAACTAAGCACTAAACTACACACACTTCCATTTCCATTGCACCTTTCCATTCCTTTTCAAAGCGCTTATTGATGTGAAGTCTGATCAAAACGATGGAGGAACTGGAGGTCAGGCAACATCTATGGAGGGAATGTACAATGGCGCAGCTGCCTTGCAGCGCCAGAGGCCCGGGTTCGATCCTGGCTATGGGTGCTGTCTATATGGTCTATCCATCTTAAAATATCATCTGCTCACTCTTTAGACTTTAGACCCTAGTGCGGAAACAGGCCCTTCGGCCCACCCAGTCCGCACCAACTAGCCATTACACCAAACACCGGCACCATCTTACACACTGGAGACTATTTACAATAGCCAATTAAACTACAGGCCTGTGTGCCTTTGCAGTGTGGGAAGAAACCAGAGCACCCGGAGAAAACCCACGCTGTCACAGGGAGGAACGTATATAAACTCCGTACAGACAGCACCCGTAGTCAGGATTGAACCTGGCTCTTTGGTACTGTAAGGCAGCAACTTTACCGCTGCGCCACTCTGCCATTTAAAATAACTTCATGGTGAGTAAAGCCCAGAACAAATAAAGAAAAGCGATATTCATAATATTTAAAGGAGGCAGTAAAATGAATGAAGATAAGCAGCACATTGTGTTCTGAACAAAACCAATACTCACACAATATGCACACACATCCTGGAGTAACTCAGTGGGACAGGCATCATCTCTGGAGAGAAGGAATGGGTGACATTTCGGGTCGAGACCCGTCTTCAGACTGAGAGTCAGGGGAAAGGGAAACTAGGGATATGGAAGGGTACAAAGAGCATGTCAGGTGTGAAAAGGCCAGATCAAAGCAGACGATGCTCAGGGAAATGTAGATTGGTTCATTGTTGGCTGAGGGGAAGGTGACAATGAGGCATACAAACAGTAAAATTAAGCAGGAGAACAGTGAAACAAGTAGCAGAACTGGGGGGGGGGGGGGGGGGTGTTGGAAGGAACTGCAGATGCTGGTTGAAACCGAAAACAGACACAAAACGCAGGAGTTACTCAGCGGGTCAGACAGCATCTCTGGAGAGAAGGAATAGGTGACGTTTCAGGTCTGAAGAAGGGTCTCGACCCGAAACGTCACCCATTCCTTTTCTCCAGAGATACTGTCTGACCCGCTGAGTTACTCCAGCATTTTTGTGTCTAT